>NC_047107.1:5547357-5637136 GCF_902500255.1 Thalassophryne amazonica | reverse complement strand
ATCAGGAATGTCAACCAGAGCTGTTGCTCGTGTATTGAATGTTCATTTCTCTATCATAAGCCGTCTCCAAAGGCGTTTCAGAGAATTTGGCAGTACATCCAACCAGCCTCACAACTGCAGACCACGTGTAACCACACCAGCCCAGGACCTCCACATCCAGCATGTTCACCTCCAAGATCGTCTGAGACCAGCCACTCGGACAGCTGCTGAAACAATCGGTTTGCATAACCAAAGAATTTCTGCACAAACTGTCAGAAACCGTCTCAGGGAAGCTCATCTGCATGCTCGTCGTCCTCATCTGGGTCTCGACCTGACTCCACTTCGTCGTCGTAACCGACTTGAGTGGGCAAATGCTCACTTTCGCTGGCGTTTGGCACGTTGGAGAGATGTTCTCTTCACGGATGAATCCCGGTTCACACTGTCCAGGGCAGATGGCAGACAGCGTGTGTGGCGTCGTGTTGGTGAGCGGTTTTCTGATGTCAATGTTGTGGATCGAGTGGCCCATGGTGGCGGTGGGGTTATGGTATGGGCAAGCGTCTGTTATGGACGAAGAACACAGGTGCATTTTATTGATGGCATTTTGAATGCACCGAGATACCGTGACGAGATCCTGAGGCCCATTGTTGTGCCATACATCCAAGAACATCACCTCATGTTGCAGCAGGATAATGCACAGCCCCATGTTGCAAGGATCTGTACACAATTCTTGGAAGCTGAAAATGTCCCAGTTCTTGCATGGCCGGCATACTCACCGGACATGTCACCCATTGAGCATGTTTGGGATGCTCTGGACCGGCATATACGACAGCGTGTACCAGTTCCTGCCAATATCCAGCAACTTTGCACAGCCATTGAGGAGTGGACCAAACATGCCACAAGGCCACAATTGACAACCTGATCAACTCTATGCGAAGGAGATGTGTTGCACGGCATGAGCCAAATGGTGGTCACACCAGATACTGACTGGTATGGTGGTATGGATTTGAATCACGGGTGATTTCATCAGACATGCTTGAACCCTTGTGGGCATGCGAGAGTTTTTCACGCCTGTCGGTTACGTCATCCACCTGTGGGCAGTCTTTGAGTGAGGAGTGGTCCAACCCTCTCGTCGTTTTTTTCATTGTTTAGGAATGGCTCAGACTGCTGCTTTGTTGATCAAATTTTTTCAAAACTGTAAGGCACAACTGAGTGGACCCCATTTGATAAATTCAGCTGGTTTTCGGTAAAAATTTTAACGGACTGATGAGAGATTTTGGTCTGGTAGTGTCGCCGTAAGGACGCCCATGGCGCCTGACGAGCGAATCTGCGCTTCGAGGCGCAGCGTTCTCGCCGTTTCAGTTGAAAAACGTCCCAAATTTCAGGCTCTGTTGACCCAGTAAGTCGTCAGAGAACAGAGAACTTTCAGAAGAAGTCGGCATGAGGAGTTTATTCGGACATTCCATTGTTAACGGACATTTTGTTAATGAAAGAACGTGCAGGCAGAGTCGCATGTTGGGCAGACCGACCGCGGGGGGGTCGCAACGGAAAAACACCTCCGTTGGAAACCTTCAACGTGTAAGTTGGAACATGCCCAAGCTGTTAAACAATTTCTCAGTACTCACTTCTTGAAAGCCATCAAAAGCCGCCTGAATTTTACAAATGTTTTCAACACGGAGGTGTTTTTCCTGTCGCGGCGCACACAGATTTGCCGAGTCGTAACGGAAACGACTCGGCGAATTTGCACGCACGTCTTTCATTACATAATGTCCTTAAACAGTGGAATGTCCGCATAAAGTCCTCATGCCGGCCTCTTCTGAATCTTCTCTGTTCTCTCACGACGTCCTGGGTGAATTAAGCCTTAAATTAGGATGTTTTCAGGTTGAAACAGGCCGACGACGGCGCCTGGAAGCGCTGCACGACGTCCCGCTCCGTGGGAAGTCCTCACACCGACAGAAACACCCCCATAATCTCTCATCAGCCGTTAAACTTTTCACCAAAAACCAGCTTAATTTCTCGAATAGTGTCCACTCGGATATTCCTCACAGGTCCAGAAAAAAATTTGATAAAGCAACGCGCGCCGTCTCAAGCAGTGTGTGAAACAAAGGAATTCAGCCGAGAGGGCGGGACCACATCTCACTCAAGGCCTGCCCACAGGGAAATGACGTCACCGACACGCGTGAAAAAACTCACACATGCACACGAGGGTTCAAGCATGATTGGTATAATCGCACGTCATTCAAATCCATATAGTTAAAAAAAAAATAAAAGGGTCGGTTTATTATCTAATAGACCTCGTGTATATATACACACATACACAGTGGTCCCTCGTTTATCGCGGGAGTTACATTCTAAAAATAACCTGCAATATGCGAAATCCACGAAGTAGTCAGTGTTATTTTTTACAATTATTATAGGTGTTTTAAGGCTTTATACACTTTTCTCAAATAGGCATTAACATTTTCTCACTTTCTCTCCTGTGTAAACACTCAAACTTCAAACCTTAGTAGAAAAATAACTCCAGTATTATAGAATGAAACCAAAGATCAAAACCTGTTTTCAGGCCCAAACATTTGTTTGAGAAATAAAAATAGAACCTTTTTTTTTTTATAATGCCCAAAATCATAGCAAAAGCCGTCTCAAGACACCTTACATAAAACAAGTTAATATAAAATTGAATAAATAATTAAAAATAAATAAAAATTTCAAATACATAAATAAAAACAGAAGTAAAAGAATAAAACAATAAAACTATCCATAAGAAAGAGAATAAAAATAGGTTTTGAGTCTTGACTCAAAAATGTCCACAGACTCAGACTGCCTCACGGTTGCAGGAAGACCAGGCACCCACCAGGGGTGGGTGCACGATATGAAAAGGCTCTTTGACCTGCTGACTTCTTCACCGTGGGAACACAGAGAAGTCCTGCATCCTTGCTTTTCATCCTTGATGGCTTTTAGAACTAATGAATTTAATTTTAATAATCAACCTATGAGGATGGACACGTAAGAAATTATTAATAGTGAATGACCAGTATTGATCACAGTTCCTCTGATCACGCCTCTGCATCCTGGCGCCGCTCCGCTGTAGCGCCTTTTTCCACTGAGTGACACCTCGGTGCAGGTGCGAGTGAAGAACACAGTTATGGGTAGTTGTTGGCGCTTTTTTTTTTTCTATTAGGCAAGAAGATTCTTATAAACAGACACACGCAGAACACAATGCGCGTGCTCTTCCTTCGCGGTGATGCTGACCAGTGCTGCGACCGG
Organism: Thalassophryne amazonica; assembly: GCF_902500255.1. Classification (NCBI taxonomy): domain Eukaryota; kingdom Metazoa; phylum Chordata; class Actinopteri; order Batrachoidiformes; family Batrachoididae; genus Thalassophryne; species Thalassophryne amazonica. The sequence goes on along the minus strand of NC_047107.1, from coordinate 5,633,896 downwards.
CCTACTTGATGAGGATGCAGAACACAATGCGCTGTTTAAAAAAAAAAAAAAAAAAAAGCATGCAAAATTGGACTAAAAAATCTGCAAAACTGTGAGGCCGCGAAAGGTGAACCGCGTTATGTATATGTGTGTGTGTGTGTGTGTGTGTGTGTGTGTGTGTGTGTGTGTGTGTGTGTGTATATATATATATGTATATGTGTGCACACATTAAATTTTGTTAACAGAACTTCGAACCTTCAGTTTGATAAATGAGGGATCTGGCTTCAGTTTAATTGTACTTTCTAGGCACTTTATTTCATCATCTTAGAACCACAACACTGGTAATTTTTTTTTTTTTTTTTTTTGAGATGAAAAGAACAAAAGGATGAATCAGACAGAAAACATTTAATTAATCTTGTTTTTTTTCCCCCCTCCTCAGGAACAATCAGAACATGTCAGAAGTTTCTCATCCGATATAACAGCCGGCAGCTCCACCGCATGCTTCCTAAATGTAAAATGATGGTAAGGAGTTTTATTTAACCTCCATGTTAGTCACAAAATAAGATGTTTTTCTCCTGTTCTGCCTCTGTATCAAAAAATGACAGTTTTTACCCATTTGGTGCTTGGGAATTTTCATGTTGTGAAGTTGCAGTTTTGTACAAAGTTACACTTTAATGCACACAAGAACAGCAGTGAAATGACAGAATTCATCATCTCATTAACCAGGTGACTTTTTGAGTGAAGTTCTAGATATCACTGAGGACCCTCATCACCCCAGTGCAGGAGAGATGGTTCCAAAATACCCAAAATATGCTCCGCCTTCTGCCACAAGGAACCACGCTGAGAAGCTTCTGGCTGCAGACCAGAGATGTCCAGCGGGCCAACTGCGGCCTGCGACCCAGATTTTAGTGGCCCGCAGCGGATTCTGAAAATACGAGGTCTATTAGAAAAGTATCCGACCTTATTATTTTTTCAAAAACCATATGGATTTGAATCATGTGTGATTACATCAGACAAGCTTGAACCCTCGTGGGCATGCGAGAGTTTTTTCACGCCTGTCGGTTACGTCATTCACCTGTGGGCAGTGTTTGAGTGAGGAGTGGCCCACCCTCTCGTCGATTTTTTTTTCATTGTTTAGGAATGGCTCAGAGACTGCTGCTTTGTTTGATCAAAATTTTTTCAAAAACTGTAAGGCACAACTGAGTGGACACCATTCGATAAATTCAGCTGGTTTTCGGTAAAAATTTTAACCGCTGATGAGAGATTTTGGTCTGGTAGTGTCGCCGTAAGGACGGCCCACGGCGCCTGACGGCGATCTGCGCTTCGAGGCGGCAGCGTCTCGCCGTTTCAAGTTGAAAACGCTGTTGACCCAGGAAGTCGTCAGAGAACAGAGAACTTTCAGAAGAAGTCGGCATGAGGAGTTTATTCGGACATTCCATTGTTAACGGACATTTTGTAATGAAAGAACGTGCGGGCAGAGTCGCATGTCGGGCCGGACCCGACCGCGGGGGGTCGTGACAGGAAAAACACCTCCTTTGGAAACCTTAACGGGCAAGTTGGAACATGCCCAAGCTGTTAAACTATTTCTCAGTTACTCACTTGTTGAAAGCCATCAAAAGCCGCCTGAATTTTACAAATGGTTTTCAACATAGAAGTGTTTTTTCTGTTGCGGCGCACACAGATTCGCCGAGTCGTTTCCGTGATGACTCGGCGAATTTGCGCGCACGTCTTTCATTAAAAAATGTCCTTAAACAGTGGAATATCCGCATAAAGTCCTCATGCCAGCCTCTTCTGAATCTTCTCTGTTCTCTCACGATGTCCTGGGTGAATTAAGCCTTAAATTAGGATGTTTTCAGGTCGAAACAGGCCGACGACGGCGCCTGGAAGCGCTGCACGACGTCCAGCTCCGTGGGAAGTCCTTACACTGACAGAAACACCCCATAATCTCTCATCAGCCGTTAAACTTTTCACCGAAAACCAGCTTAATTTCTCGAATAGTGTCCACTCGGATATTCCTCACAGGTCCAGAAAAAATGTTGATAAAGCAACACGCGCCGTCTCGAGCAGCGTGTGAAACAAAGGAATTCAGCCGAGAGGGCAGGACCACATCTCACTCAAGGCCTGCCCACAGGGAAATGACGTCACTGACACGCGTGAAAAAACTCACACATGCGCACGAGGGTTCAAGCATGATTGGTGTAATCGCATGTCATTCAAATCCATATAGTTAAAAAAATAAATAAAAGGGTCGGTTTATTATCTAAGAGACCTCGTATAATTACATATGGCCTGCACATGAAGCTTGAGCTCAACTCTGTTGCACTTCTCAGTTTTAACACTAGATGGAGCCAGCTCTGGAAACGGTACTTCTCTTTACCACAGAAGGTAGTAGCAATGCACCAAAAAAGGATGCAGGCTGCCGTTAAACACCAAAGAAGAAGAAGAAAACTTTTACTGGGAGTCACAGAAATGTGGGAACCGAAGAAATGCAAAATAGCAAGTGAGTGCAGATTTCAGACACAGAAAATTAATGTTTCTTTAAAGAAATCAACGGAAAGTGTGCTTGTTTGATTTGCAAAGAAGCTGTTGCTCTGATGAAAGAGTATAATGTCTGCCGACACTATGAGACCAAACATTAGAGCTTCATATCGTACATCCGGTGCAGAATGAACACAAAGTGGCAGCCAGTCTGCGAGCTCAACAACAGCTTTTTTCATGCTAATGGAATGCACAGCGGTCACAGAGATAATGTGCAGGATTTCAGCGACATGAGCTTGCAGTGAATTGAGGACATCAGCTGAGAGATGAAGCTTTTGCTTTTGATTTTTTGCTTTTTGATTGCATGCGAAGAAAGCACAGATGCAACAGACACCACACAGCTGTTCATTATTTTGCGGGGAGTTTTGCTGTATGGAGGAGCTGCTTGATGTGATCACCCTAAAAGGCACGACCACGGACAAAGGTATTTTTGAAGCTGTGTCAGATGCGGTTGAAAAAATGGGACAAGCTCTGTGGAGTAGCAGTGGATAGAGCTCTGGCTATGACTGGCGAACGCAAAGGAATGGCATCGATGTTGTGTGCCTAGAGAGCAGAGGTGAGGCTGTTTGAATGCACCAAGAAGCACTGTGTGTTATGACTGTCCAGCTGGGCGACTGTTGTACAAACTGCCAACATCGTTCGATCTAGAGGACTGTACCCCAGAGAATTTCAAGCTTTCCTGTCTGATGTGGATGCTGAATACGGGGATTTATTATATGGCTGCGACGCTACATACGCTCTGATTGGTAACCGGTCAGATATTTTCCCATATCTGGAACGGTTACCATGACAATCAGTCCGCAATGCGCATTTTCGTTAGAAACCAGCAAGCTGAAAACACAATTAGAGACACTAAGTTGGACTTGAACATACTCCATAAATATCTAAACAGCATCGAAAAAACACACAGATTGAAAGCTTAGCAGCTAACGACAGGACCATCTGTTAGCAAGTTCCTCACGGAGGTGAAGAAAGCGAACAAGCTCAACACCGTCAGCAGCTTATTCAGGCGATACTGTAAGTTTGTGTGTTTATATGTATAGCAGCCATATAATAAACATCAATATGGGCAATATAATTAGCCTCGCTTGTTCGTTTTGTATGGGGACATCAGACCTCGGTGTTTATCACACGGGCCTCGCTGACGCTCTGTCCGTACTGACACCTCGCTCTGATACTTTCCTGTACAGACCTCACCCTTGGTTACTATTCCTTTAGTACTCTACCACTCAGATCTGTGCTGCAGCGGTTTTTGCCAAGATCAGAAATCGACCAGTTTTTGAAAGTGAAGGGCCGACCTCTTCATGAGCCGAGTGACCCTCTGTGGCTGGCAGACCTGGCATTTTTATTTGATCTTACTCATCGTCTGAACACAATGAACAAGAACCGACAAGACAAAGAACAGCTGGTACCACACCTGTATGCACACGAAAGCCTTCTTTTTGAGACACAGCTATGAAACTTTGATGCTGCACACTACCCCCCCTTCTCGTGACAGAATTTCACCAGCGTTTCCCAGATTTTTCTGTCACTGAGAAAGAAATCAAACTGTTCTTGACCACTTTCCTGGTGGATGCAGAAGAAGTTCGGGCTTCTTGAAATGCAGTGTAATGATTCTCTGAAGGGTCGACATCTTCTATCAGGGTTTGGATCATACCAGGTTTCCTCAGATGAGATGCTGGGCAAAAAGAATGAGCCTGTTCAGTTCAACATACATATGTGAACGAACATTTTCTCTGTTAAATCAGAACAAAAGCAGACTGAAAACCAGAATGACTGATGGACATCCTTCATGTCCACCTCACTTTCTCCTGACCCGTAGGCCGTCCTTCAGGCCCACAGTGTTCTCCACGGTACAGCTGAGGCAGTATTCATGTGTCATCTGATAGTGTGTGGCACAAGCTGTCCGCTGTCTGTATTTGGTCCTCACTGAGACAACGTTGGACACCCTGCTGCAGATGGTGGAGAAGGCGGAGCTCCAGTCCAGACCAGAAACACCTGACCTCCAGTAACCCCACCCAAATTCTCAGTGAAACAATCTGACTCCAGCTGGACGGGAGCTTCACGTCCTGCAGGCAGCTTTTTCAAACATGGCAGTGGCTCTTAAAACTGTGGGTTGTGTTAGTCCATCCAGCCGTTAAATGCCAAAGAAGAAAAAGAAAACTTTTACTGGGAGTCACCACAGTAAAAGTAACTCTATTTAAGAGGGCCGAGCCTTTTATCAAATTGCTGATAAATGGATTCTTACAACGCCCACGTGGGCGGCGACAGTGAGACCTGGAGCGGGGTGATCGGGAAGCACGGCCTCCCCGATCTGAACCCGAGTGGTGTTCAGTTGTTGGACTTCTGTGCTAGTCACAGTTTGTCCATCACGAACACCATGTTCGAGCACAAGGGTGTCCATAAGTGCACGTGGCACCAGGACACCCTGAGCCGGAGTGTAGTCGTATCATCTGACCTTAGGCCACGTGTCTCGGACACTCGAGTGAAGAGAGGGGCAGAGCTGTCGACTGATCACCACCTGGTAGTGAGTTGGATCCGCTGGGAGGGTAGGAAGCCGATAAGACATGGCAGGCCCAAACGTATCGTGAGGGTCTGCTGGGAACGACTGGCGGAACCCTCTGTCAGCGAGGTCTTCAACTCTCACCTCCGGGAGAGCTTCTCCCAGATCCCGGGGGAGGTTGGAGACATGGAGTCCAAGTGGACCATGTTCTCCACCTCCATTGTCGATGCGGCTGCTCGTAGCTGTGGTCACAAGGTCTCTGGTGCCTGTCGCGGCGGCAATCCCCGAACCCGGTGGTGGACACCGGAAGTAAGGGATGCCATCAAGCTGAAGAAGGAGTCCTACTTATCTTTGTTGGTAGGTGGGACCCCAGAGGCAGCTGACAGGTACCGGCAGGCCAAGCGTGCCGCAGCCCGTGCGGTCGCAGAGGCAAAAACTCGGGTCTGGGAGGAGTTCGGGGAGGCTATGGAGGAGGACTATCGGTTGGCCTCGAAGAGATTCTGGCAAACCGTCCGACGCCTCAGGAGGCGGAAGCAGCTCTCCACCAGCACTGTTTACGGTGCGGGTGGGGAGCTGTTGACCCTGACTGGGGATGTTGTTGGGCGGTGGAAGGAGTACTTCGAGGATCTCCTCAATCCCATCGTCACGTCTTCCGAAGAGGAAGCAGAGACTGGGGACTCGGAGGCGGAGTCATCCATTACCGGGGCCGAAGTCACCGAGGTGGTTAGAAAGCTCCTCGGTGGCAAGGCTCCTGGGGTGGATGAAATCTGTCCTGTGTACCTTAAGTCTCTGGATGTTGTGGGGCTGTCTTGGCTGACACGCCTCTGCAACATCGCGTGGCGATCGGGGACAGTGCCTCTGGATTGGCAGACCTGGGTGGTGGTCCCTCTGTTTAAGAAGGGGGACCGGAGGGTGTGTTCGAACTATAGGGGGATCACACTCCTCAGCCTCCCCGGTAAGGTCTATTCCAGAGTACTAGAGAGGAGAATTCGACCGATGGTTGAACCTCGGATTCAGGAAGAGCAGTGTGGTTTTCGTCCTGGTCGCGGCACACTGGACCAGCTCTACACGCTCCATCGGGTGCTCGAGGGTTCATGGGAGTTTGCCCAACCAGTCCACATGTGTTTTGTGGATCTGGAGAAGGCATTCGACTGTGTCCCTCGGCGCACCCTATGGGGAGTGCTCCGGGAGTACGGGGTCCGGGGCCCTTTGCTAAGGGCTATGCGGTCCCTATACGACCGCAGCAGGAGCTTGGTTCGCATTGCCGGTAGTAAGTCAAACCTGTTTCCAGTGCATGTTGGCCTCCGCCAGGGCTGCCCTTTGTCACCGGTTCTGTTCATTATTTTTATGGACAGAATTCTAGGCGCAGCCAGGGTGTAGAGGGGGTCTGGTTTGGGAACCACAGAATCTCGTCTCTGCTGTTTGCGGACGATGTGGTTCTGTTGGCTTCGTCAAATCAGGACCTTCAGCGTGCACTGGGGCGGTTTGCAGCCGATTGTGAACCGTCCGGGATGAAAATCAGCACCTCCATATCCGAGGCCATGGTTCTTGACCGGAAAAAGGTGCTTTGCCCTCTTCAGGTCGGTGGAGTGTCCTTGCCTCAAGTGGAGGAGTTTAAGTATCTCGGGGTCTTGCTCACGAGTGAGGGACAGATGGAGCGTGAGATCGATAGACGGATTGGTGCAGCATCTGCAGTGATGCGGTCGCTGTATCGGACCGTCGTGGTGAAGAGAGAGCTGAGTAGGGGGGCAAAGCTCTCGATTTACCGATCGATCTACGTTCCGATCCTCACCTATGGTCATGAGATTTGGCTCATGACCGAAAGAACGAGATCGCGAGTACAAGCGGCCGAGATGAGTTTCCTCCGCAGGGTGGCTGGGCGCTCCCTTAGAGATAGGGTGAGGAGCTCGGTCACTCGGGAGGAGCTCGGAGTCGAGCCGCTGCTCATCCACGTCGAAAGGAGTCAGTTGAGGTGGCTCGGGCATCTTTTCCGGATGCCCCCTGGACTGCCTCGCTGGAGAGGTGTTCCGGGCACGTCCCACTGGGAGGAGGCCCCAAGGAAGACCCAGGACACGCTGGAGGGACTACATCTCTCGGCTGGCTTGGGAACGCCTTGGGGTTCCCCCGGAGGAGCTGGAGGAGGTGTGTGTGAATCGGGAGGTCTGGGCGGCTTTGCTTGAGCTGCTGCCCCCGCGACCCGACTCCGGATAAAGCGGAAGAAAATGAATGGATGGATGGATTCTTACATTTTGAATAAAGCACTTTGTATTTCCTGAATTCACCCATGTTTGCCCGTGTGTACAGACAGAAACTCACACACTCGCTTCTATCATCATCCGTCTCACCAAACTCCTATGAGGCCTCCAGACTGGTGCTTTTTTCACACAGTGCAAGTGTTGTTTGTTTTTTTTTGTTTTGAACTACATGTACATGAGTGACCTGCACATAACGACAACATTTTCCTTTTTCTCAAATTTAAAAAGTGTGTGTGTTTTATTGTAAAGCATTTTGAGCGTCTGCATCAGAAGTGTGCTTGTAGAAATGCAGTCCATTGATCATTTTAGGTGCTTTATTTAAACATTTCTGCATTTATTATTATTCATACATTTATTTATTTGAACAGATATGATTTGCATAGTTTTATTTAATAATTGAATTAAAATATGTCAATCCTGCATTTGTAATTGTTTGCAATTTATTTCTAAGCTCAGAGAAACAGACGCCTGATTGTTGCCTCACTGTGTGAAACCTGCCAGCAGCAGCAGCACATTCTGCCAGGCCACAAGCTCTCATTTAGGCACGAGTTCACACTCCACACATCTAATGAGGTTTTTTTTTCTCCCTGCAGAAGAGAGACTGCATGTTCGTCAGTCAATCCTGTCCTGCTCCCTGCTGGGAGGAAAAGAGCGACCACTGGAAGAGGAAGAGGACAGCGGAGAAGATGAAGAGTAAACTGAGGCTGTGCAGGACAACAAAATCAGCAGTTGTGCACTTCTGGAACACCTCTGGTTGTGGATGTGAGACGTGAGGTGAAGCATTTGAAAGCAGTTGTGGAAATGTGGTTTATTACAGCTACAGGTTCATGGCTGAATAAAAGCCATTATGTTTTTCACATCTGCCACATGTTCTCTGGTGGCCTTACGGTTAAGCATTAACATGATGGTGAATGTGAACATGCTACAACAAAGAAGCCACTGGCCATTTCCCTTGAGCTGGGCATGATGCTGCTGTTAGGCCCTGTATGCAGCTGTTTACAGGGCCAGCTGTTTATTCCCCAGAACGCCAGTGTTGTGATTTTTCTTTGTCTTTCAGTTGGTGTAAATGAGAACAGAGTGTATTAGTAGCCACCTCCAGCAAAAGTGCCAAATGTTTTAAGTTGAGAATCCATCGATGTTTCAGAAAGGCTCTGTGGTGTCCCTGCAATGCTTTTTTAGGACACCAGTCAGATGGAGCAGGAACTCTCACTCCATGATGAAGTTTTGGCTTTTTGTACCATCAGTCAGTTGATATGTTGCACAAAATCTTCCAAAGTAGGGCAAAAAACAAAAATTGTGGTAAACTGGACAGATGCTTGGTTCCTGCTGAGGGTGAGTGGTTTTTTTAAACAATTTTAAGGTAATTGTTGGTTGTTTATTATTGTCAAAGAAATGAATCACATTAGGAATGTTTATTTTTAAGACAGCACTGCGGTGAGGCGTTTCAGAGCCCTGGGCTATATGAACACTGAGCAATATTAGTTAAGGTTTTGTGTCTCTCTAACCTCTGCTCAGTTGACATAGTGTTTTGTGTGATGTCTAAATGTTATCATACTGTAATCTAAGAATATTATAACTTTTTTTTTTTTTTTTTTTTTTAGGTTTTCTTGATTAAATTAATCTGAAACCATTCTGGGAGTAAAAATTGGACATTTTAAATTTACTCCAAGAAAATGTCAAGTTCCAGATAATCACTTCTACAGTGCAGTTATGTTGCAGGAAAATTTAGGTCCTTGTAATGAATATTGCATTTGACTTCATAAAACTATTTTCTACTATTTTGTATTTCATTTTTTTATTGTCATGCACAGTAAAAACAGCATCTAGACACATAATGCTTGTGGACAGCTCTATCGCTCACATGCACGCCTTGCAGCTCACCTGAGAGCATGCAGGAAATAAATACCTCCCTCTATAACCATGCCTCTATGGACTGCAGACGAAGAAAAACAGGCAGTTACACCACACAATGAAATTCTTACTGTTCATTTTCCCTGGAAAATTTGAATGTAGAAAGTTCACATCAGATGATTTTAAAAACCATAAAGTACACATTATTAGACTGAAGAATGTATTTACACCATTTGAAGGATGTACAGTTTATGCTTTCCTTTTTATTTATTTGCACTCTGAACACACCTTTTTTATTCTATTAAATTTTCTTTCTTCCCTAGTCTTCTACGTCTACGTGTGGTTCACCCAGGTTCAGTAAGGCTGTAACAAAGAGTTTAAAAAAATGGCGTGAACTGATGGTGAACTGATCTCCATTGGTTCTCAGAATGATCAGAAATTATATTCCTCAGGTTCTGGTGAAAATGGACCAAGCTGTGGACAATCCTGGGGGTTCACAGCGTGTGCAACGTCCAAGGAGAAATGTGCATCCTCCACAACGCTTGGATTTGATTTGTTAAAAAAAAGAAAACGTGTGTAAATAACTGCACGTGTAATGAAGAAAATAAGTGCAGTTCAACTCCACAGAGGAGGACTGTAGTGTCTGTTACATTCTATGACTGCAGTAACTAAGGTTCCCTGCAGGGGCCCTCGGTGCTTATAAAAAGCTCTGACCCGCGCACAGTCAGTCACAGAAGTAGACAGAATGCACGGAAACAAGACAGTTGTTCTTTTGAGTCCTGTAAATCAATGTCTAATAGCTCCAGTGAAGCTTCATTATTTCTTCAAGCTTGCTGCAACATTCTGTACTGAGCAGTACCTAAACAATAACTTGCATCATTTCTTACTGAAACTGGAGCAACTTTAACTTTTGACCCCTGTAAAAAGTGAAACTGGCCATTGTCACCATTCTTGCTGTTTTTACCCCATAACTCCAGAACATTCAGTCATAGATGGTCCAAACTATACTCTTTTGTAATCATTATGATCAGACAAATAATGTGGTGTAGTTTTCAACATGATTGGAGCTCTTTTACATTTTGACCTCTGTGTAGTTCTTTATGGACCCCTAGCTGGCTACAGCTGCCACCCTGGGATGGCTGTAATACGTTTTTGTGTCAGACATTGTACACTGAGGCTGGATTCTAAGTGTCACTTCATCACCTTAAGTAGTAGTACCGAAAACCTGCCTGGCCCATGAACTATACACACAATTAAAAACAAAAAAGATTTATTGTGAACGTCGAGTATACTTAAAGATTTGTACCTCTTGTTCTCTCCTTTCCTCACCATGATACATCATCATTCCACTGCCTGCTCTTACTTCCCTTCCACTTGGTGTCTCGCACACACAATATGTCTAACCTTCTCTCCATCATCATGTCAGCCAGCTCTCTCCCTTTACCAGTCATACTGCCAACATTCAAAGTCCCAACACTCACTTCCACCCTTCCAGTTTTCTTCTCTCACTGTCTGTGGACATGTTCTCTCCCTCTTCTTCTTCTTCACCCAGCAGAAGCCCAATTTCTGCCAGCACCCTGTTGGGCAACAGCACCAGTGGCGGTTATTGTTAAGCCAGGCCTCCAGCAGGCCGGTATGGATATTAGATTTGTACTCTGCATGATGGTGGCTTGTTTTATGCCAGATACCCATCCTGGGGCAACCGTCCTCATTTATCCAGGCTTGGGACCAGCATTCAGAGTGTACGGGCTACACATCCCGTGTGGCTGAGGAAAAAACTCAGACATGGGAGGAGTTTGGAGAGGCTACGGAAAATGACTTTTAGTTAGTCAAAACAGTTCTAGCAAACTGTCTGGTGCTTCAGGAAAGGGAGACAGTTTTTTCGCCCAAGCTGTGTTCAGTAGGGGAGGATAAATTGGACTGAGGACTACTGTGTGTTCCCAGGGTGAAGAAGAAGCCAGGGGGTCAAAGAGCTTTTTCTTATCATGCACCCGCTCTGTGGAACAGTCTCCCTGCGACCATCAGAGTCCATGGACATTTTTAAGTCAAGACTTAAAATGTATTTTTAATTGTCTTTCTTATGAATAGCTTTTATTTCTTTTATCCATTTTATTCTTTTACTTGTGTTTTTAATTGTGTCTGAATTTTTTTTATTTACTCAATTGTATTAAATTTTATTTTGAACTGTTCTGTGCGAGGTGCCTTGAGGCACCTTTGGTTGTGATTTGGCACATTATAAGGTGATTAACTTAAAACTGAGGATATCGTCAGGTGGTGGAAAAAACACAGGAATACGTCACCTGTACTGACATGCCCTTCGTCAAGGAACCAGAGATGGAAGGCTCATTGCCATTACCCTAATTAAAGTCACCGAGATACAGTGGTATGTAAAAGTTTGGGCACCCCTGATGATTTCCAAGATTCCCAGTACCTGCACTGGCCTCACAGCCCCACAGCATGATGGAACCACCTCCAAATTTTACAGTAGGTAGCAAATGTTTTACTTGGAATGCTGTGTTCTTTTCCACCATGCATACCGCCCCTTGTTATGTCCAAATAACTCAATTTTAGTTTATCAGTCCACAGCACTTTATTCAAAAATGAAGCTGGCTTGTCCAAATGTCCTTTAGTATACCTCAAGCGACTGTTTGTGGCATGTATGCAGAAAAGGCTTCCTCTGCACTACAGCATCACTTTGTGCAAAGTGCGCTGTATAGTTCAACAATGCACAGAGACACATGATCATGTTGCAGGTCTTTGGAGCAGGTCTGTGGGTTGACCAAGACTGTTCTCACCATCCATTTTTTTTTTTAGCTTATCTGAGATTTTTCTTGGCCTGCCACTTTGGGCCTTAACTAGTACTGTGCCTGCAGTCTTCCATTTCCTCATGTTCCTCACAGTGGAAACTGACAACTGAAATCTCTGAAATAGCTTTTTGTATCCTTGTTGGTGAGGAGTTTAAAATGTAAAACCATGATGTTGAACAAGCTTTATTTGAAGTTGAGGTAATTTGAGAGATGTTTACAGGCTGTCATGTTGCCACTCATTAGAAGAGATGCAAAGAGGAGAAACATTTGCAAATGGATATGATATGGACTTCTTGAAAAGTATCGCAGCACCTCTTTTCCTCCCGCTTTGATATAACCAGCTGTATTGCTGGTCGACCCACTCTCTTCTCAACTTCATATTTTTCTGAAAGATGTGTTTCCTGGAGCATCGCCACAGCACAATTAAGTTTTCTTAATTGGTTTAACACTTTTTTCGTTAAATTTTACTCCCCAAGCCTTTAACGTTATACGTAACACAGATTCTATCAGTCATTAAATGTTATGCGCACACACACAAAATCACAGAGTAACAAATGAACAAAATGAACAATATGCGCTTCCACATACCCGACTGGATCAAACTGAACTATTATTAAGTACAAACTCTAGTTCTCAAACCTGATTGAGTCAAATGAGACAGTCCCTGGTCTGTCCTGGGCGGAGGATGGTGACTGGTCCTCAGTGGGGAGAAGGCACGGCCTGTTGTGTGTGGTGTTGCTGTCCCTTCCAGAGCGACGTTGGCTGTGGATTGGTGGAACTCCACTCGATGTTTGTCCCGTCCATGTTGAAAACCTTTTCTTCTCCTAACGTATCCTGGTTAAACTAGTCAGATGAACTCGGCAAAAATAAGAATCAGCCCTCGGTGTTGAACAAGGTTTTGATCTTGGCATTGGAGAGACCCGCTGGACCCCGGTTTGCTCTCCTTCCTGCATTGCTCCACCTGTCTCTGGACACCTCAGTCTCCAGCTTCTCAAGTGTCAGCAAATCATCGGTCAGCATGGAGCAGGTCTTTACGCCGTCCTCCATGAATACTCTGAGCTGTGGGGGAAATACACTTTGCTCAGTTTTAGCTGCTTTTACTGCGACTTGCACCAACGGTCTCTTTTTCTGCAACTCAGGAGAGAAATCATGGTCCAACAGATTTGTCTTCTGTTGTGACTTTTCTCTGCTCCCAGACCTGTTGTAACACAGTTCTTTGACTGAGAAGTCCAAAAGTCTGACGCCCAGCAGGGCAGCTTCAGGGGCTCTGTGAGGCCCCTCTACGACCGAGTTAAGGTCAGAGGGAAGACGAAGAGCAGATTTAAGCAGCTCGTGTTCAAAATGCTTGACGTCTCTTCCTTCAGTGTCTTCAGCTACTTGTGTGAAGCACCTTGAGGAAACTTTGTTGTGATTTGGCGCTTATTAAATGAAAATAAATTGAAATTGATTAATTCTAATAATGTTATGCCTCAGTTGATTTTGCATCTCATACCTTACAGTTAGATCCATTTCTCACGCAGCAGAGAGCGAAGGGCTCACTTCTTATGGTGTTTAGCCGCGCGTTCATGGGCGCTATCGTCCACCTCTGCAGCTCACGTCTGTAGTTTTGGTGGATTCTTCTTTAAGTAAATGGACTGCATTTACTTCAGACTTTACTGCATTTACTTTAAGATCAATAAATGATGTCTCAGCAAGGAAAGTTGTGCCTGCGTGTGACCATCTTGGTTGTCATTCCTTAGTTTCTCTAGTTCAGCCAGTACTTTTGACTCGGATTCATGGATGTTAACATTAGCAACTGTGGGCTCACTTGGTGTTTGTATCAGACTGAGCCGTTTCAAATTGTCACCTTTCTCCTGATCAGAATCATGTCTAGTTTGTCCTTTAGCTCTCAGCGATGATGTCATGTCTGTTTAGTAAAACAAATGCAGAGTATTTTGCTGGTTGCGTTAGGAAGTAACCTAATGTGGACAGAGTGTGTCCTTTAGGCTGCAGCCAATATGGAGTCACTGGAAGCAGTCAGCATCATGGATGTTTTGACCAGCTGGGCCGAGCTCTGTGATGCACAGGGGGAAGGACATCGAAAGCACCACGGAGCGGATAACGGATTATATTAACTTCTGTACAGACAATATCATCCCAGCTAAGACTGTGTGCCATTACCACAACAACAAACCGAGGTGACCAAAGACATCAAGGCCACACTGAACAGGAAGAAGGCTGCATTTGGGGGTGGAGCTGAAGTCTGTGATGGAGGTGTTGGAGAGATTTTGAGAAAACTGCTCACCATCCAGGACAACACCTCCCACCCCCTGCATACCACAGCGACTTCCTGTCAGAGCTCCTTCAGCCAAAAACTGAGACCATAGATGTGCACCACAGAACGCCACAGGAGGTCCTTCCCACCTGTGGCAATCAGACTTCTGTAGGATAAATTCAGTTACTCATATCTGGTGCAAGTGTCATTTTCTATAAACATGATCTCATTGTGTTAAAAAAAAAATGCAATGTTTACTGTTTTGGCACGCTGGCTAAATAATTTCCTTCGGGATTAATAAAGTTCTTTGCTGTTCTTATGTGGTCAAAGTGGTGGAGCTTGTGACCAGAGGTCCTCTGTTAAAATCCCTATCAAGATGATAATCACTGCAAGTCCTCCCCCCATTTTCCACACTGTCCCAAGTGTTCCTGATTTGGAGATGTGAACAGTAAGAGATTTTACGCTGAACACACATCACAAAAAAATGAAAACTTACCATGAGTGTGACCATATCTTGCCAAAAGTTGAACAAGAGAGACTATCACGAGGAACAACCACCATGAAGAGGGTGTGACGGGCAAGAAGATATACAATATTCATGCCAAATTTGGAGGAACAAAAGCACAAATTGCGGCCTGCAAAGTTTTTTTTTTTTTGGGGGGGGGTGATTTTATTGCTTGACCTTAAAACTTTTGTGTACTGAAAGGCACCTCCATAGGACTGCTACATGTGACCTTACAAGACTCCGCAATGATAATGAAGCAAAATTTGCAGGGTTTTTTTTTCTTCATGAAGTCACCAAATGACATCATAACATAAAACCTTTGACATATTCTGGATGCTGACATCAAGCACTTTAATTTGGTTTATTAAACATCTTTTACTCAAATATTAAATTTGACATACTTTAGGTCATCTTTGACCTCAAGGTAAACCTTGAAGGTCAAGGTCGATCACTTCTCGCGTAATGGCTTATGCGCCAAACTACCTGCTATCATCGTGTGAAATTTGGACGCAAAATTCCAAAAACTGCGACCAGGACATTGTTTTGTTGAATTTACTGTTTGAGCTTGCTGTGGCCTTGACCTTGCTCCTTTTGTGTGCTGAAAGGTAGATAGGACTGTTATATGTGAACTTACAGGAGTCTGCAATGATCATCTGCACACTTTGTCACACCCTAAAAAAAAAAAAAAAAATCAAAATTTTGCAACTTTTTTCGTGATGACATAACTTAAAACTTTTAATATTATTATTCTGGATTCTCTCATCAAGCCCTTTAATTTGGTATATTACGTGACATGTTTGACTCAAATCTGAAATTTCACCTAATTTAAGCAAAATCCTGAAGGTCAAGGTCGATCGCTTATCCCAGGTAATGACTTATGAGCAAGGCCAGTCAAAATCTCAAAAATGGCAATCAGGAAAGTTGTTTTGTTAAATTTACTGTTTCACCTTCGTGTGACCTTGACCACTGACCTTGATCCTTTTGTGTGCTGAAAGGTACCTTGCTATGGCTGCTATATGTGAAGTTGCAAGAGTCTGATGTAAACTGCGTGCTGCTGAGTGAGTTAAAACTGAAAAATGCAATGATTACAAAAAGAAAAAACTCAACAAACATACATAGTGAGTAACATTGTGCAAAACTTTGTTCTGGCAAGATCAAAAAACTCCACTAAGCATAAACTGCAGTTCAAGTCAGTTTCACTTTAATTCTCTATAGGACACACTGGCCGTGACAACACAGTGCAGTTTACATGAATTAGTTTCAAATAATAAAAAAGGACCAAAAAATAAACCCTCACATTGATAATCTTCATGACAAAGTATAACTTCACGTACAGGAAACCCAGGGACAACTGCAAGGAACAATCGGCATGTTCACTGGCACTGCACGACCATTCCCACGAGTCCTCCCGCCTACAGGCAGTGACACATGGTCAACAAGAGGGGGTGCAGCTGAGCGCTGTCGTGCTTTACAGAAGTGACATAGTGCTTTATCCAAGCTGAGCGAGCTGCCGGACTGCAAACAGCGGAGCTGCAGCAGCAGCCGGTCCACCAACTCCACAGCCAACAGGGGTCGTTTTTTTGTTGGAATGACAAGAAAAAAAAAAAAAAAATTCCATCCCATATTCATATTTGCAATGATATATATATATACATATATATATATCTTGATAGATAAATTGCAAATATAGTTGATTTTTGTGATTTCATTTTTGTGCTCATGAATGGAAAATACACTTAACTTAAAATTCTCAAATTTACACTATTTTAAAAATTTGTGTTACTGTATTTTGTTGTTTATTTGGACGTGCATAACTACAGCCATCATTCTGATAATTTTTCAGACACTGTCAAGCTTGACGTTTTAATTTCATAAAAGTGGATGTTTCCACTTTTTGGTCATAACAAAATCATTGTTATATTTTCTGTGTGAAACAGCAAATTCAATTACCGTTTGTAACCATGTTCACAGATCAGAGAGACATTTTAATCCATTTCCTCCATCAGGTGGTTGATTTTTGACTTTCTTTTTTTGTTGTTGGCTGGATCAGTATTATTGTCCATAACAGCCCAAATTTTTCTTCATTTTATTAAAGGCCGCCCAGTGGCAGTCAGGGGATTGTAAATGTTCGGTTAATTTATTGGGGAGTCGCTCAGAGCGACGGTCGTCTCTGGAGTGTTTTTGCAGCAGGACGCTCTCTGTGGAGCGCTGCTGTGATTCAGAACACGTGCAGGAATGTCCGAGAGCAAAGAGCGCGCACGTGACGCAGACAACAGAGGGAACACTGCACGTTGGTTTGAGGGGAAAGCTGCAGTTGGGCTGTGGAGGCGTGGCTTCTCTCCGTCTGTGAGTGGGTGTGTCCTGATAAGGAGTGTGTTTGACTAACAGAAAGCCACTTGGTCAAAAGTCATCTTAAAGCCCTTTTCAGACACACAAATCTTATTTACGTCCTAAACACTGTTAACATCACCACCTCCTCTCCGCGGGACTCTTCTGGGGCTATGAAGACCTGGACCCTGTTGGACCTGCACAAAACCAGACTGAGGCCACAGATTTCCCCGCTCTTCTCATCAGATCGCGGCTCACGTTCTTGCTAGTCATGGTTATGGCAATGTATGTGTTTACATGATTCGCTCAGATGCACAATTTCAGATAAAGAACTGAAAACATGCTTTATGCAAACACGTGTATTTAGAAAAAACTCAAATATCACAAAGAAAGTTTTCACACTCGCATGAGGTAAATCACATCATGCGATTCAGGGGATTTGAAAAAGCCGTACTTCAAAAAAATGCAATGGAAACACTGATTATCGGTCACATGACGTACAGAAAGAGTCACATGACATGAAATACATGACCCAGTACGGGGCGATGAAGTAAGACAGAGTTTGTTCAGTGAGATGATGTTATACCAATACTGGATAAAAATTAAAAATCCGTGAAATGGGAATATATAGCAGGAACACTGATTTTCACCATTACTACTAGAATCACGGTTATCGTAAGATGATAAAACCCAGCGGTCACGTTCCACCAGTCGACGGAAACGCTGTCATTTCATTCAACTTTACTAAAGGTAACGTCCCTTCGGCTGCTCCCCTGTTTGCACTCGAGATCATCACAGCAGATCGGAGGTGGGTTTGCATGTTAATTTGGCACAAGTTTTACACCAGATGTCCTTCCTGACACAACTCCACAGTACATGGAGAAATGCGGCAGAAACCTTCTGCACTGAAACCAAGTGCATTAACCACTTGGTCACCACCCCCTCATTCCAACTTTACTCGTTTTTTTCAATAAACATTCTGAAATATTGCAAACTGCCAGGGAAACCCAGCTGAGACTCAAACCCAGAGTTCCTGTTCAAGGTCCAGACCTGAAGCTGGGTTTCTGCGGTTGTTTCTCTGTGTTTGGGACGTGACTCTGAAGTGCCGTGGCAGCATTAAAGTGTCTGAATGTGTGTGTAACAGGATGTTAGTGTTAGCATTAGCGTCAGGTCGTCTCTGTCAGCGAAACACAAACTGTGCACACACTCAACTGTCTGAAAGGGGCTTTACACAAAATGACCAATGTAGCAGCTGTCACCCTGAAGTTAAGTCTGGTTAGCACACGCCGGCGCCACGCCACATCCTGAAGTTGTGGAGTGTATCAAAAGAAGATCTGCAGCCAGTATTATAGTGACAAATGTGTTTCCAAAAGTAGTGCTCCATTAAATCTAAAACACAGAAACTAACCATCCCTGATTCCCCCGATGAGCACAGCGTCTCACTGAGCAGTTTGTTCTCTGTCATCCAGGAAGCAAATCATTAGCATCTGAAATGTATCCTATGGCAACGCTCCTGCAGCGCCACTAATTTACAACACACTGGTGGCTAATGCACACGTACATACAGTACTAGCAAAGGGAGGATGTGCGACAGAGACTGGGATTGTCCTCTTTCAGGATTAAAGGCCTCGTGGTCCCATTAGTCCTGAAATGCAGCTCGACATCTGCCAAGAATTTCTCCTTTTTTACACATGTGGTCCCTTTAAAGTTGAACCCAAACCCTCCTGGTGCAGAAGACCAAGCATGAAACGGATAAGCAGAGCGTCAAGTGTCTGTTTCCTCCTCGCTCATCTTCTTCCTCCGTAAGACAGAGACTCACCACCGAAAAGGCACCATGCACATTTAATCGACCCAGACGGGACAAGAGCAAAGTAAAATAGAAAATATGTCAGCAGCAGTAGGTTCACCCTCCAGGTCAAAGATTAAGGCTTCTGTTTCATCCAGGTTCATCTTAAGGCAACCTGTAGGGGGGGGGGGGGGGGGGTGATGACAACAACAAACGTTAATACTACGGACAAGCATGATTTTAAAAAAACATGACAGTGTAACAAGCTCACCTCTTTATTGACTTAACTTTCAGCTTCATACTGACTCAAACGCTTCTTGGACTTCAGCTGTTTGAGCCACTGCGGTGAATCCTCGTCCCTGCGAAGACATGAGACATAAGACGGACAAAGACACAGACATAATGAATTGCAAATCTAAACACACAGACATAATGAATTGCAAATCTCCACTAGCTGTCCCAAATGAAAAACAACACAGACTCAACAATAACAAAAAACAAAAAAGGCACTCTGTAAAGGACACACCAGACTCAACAACAACAAAATAAAACAAAAAAGGCACTCTGTAAGGGACACACCAGACTCAACAACAACAAAATAAAACAAAAGGGCACTCTGTAAAGGACACACCAGACTCAACAACAACAAAATAAAACAAAAGGGCACTCTGTAAGGGACACACCAGACTCAACAACAACAAAATAAAACAAAAAGGGCACTCTGTAAGGGACACACCAGACTCAACAACAACAAAATAAAACAAAAAAGGGCACTCTGTAAGGGACACACCAGACTCAACAACAACAAATAAAACAAAAGGGCACTCTGTAAGGGACACACCAGACTCAACAACAACAAAATAAACAAAAAGGCCACTCTGTAAGGGACACACCAGACTCAACAACAACAAAATAAAACAAAAGGGCACTCTGTAAGGGAACACCAGACTCAACAACAACAAAATAAAACAAAAAGGGCACTCTGTAAGGGACACACCAGACTCAACAACAACAAAATAAAGAAAAAAAGGCACACTGTAAAGGACACACCAGACTCAACAACAACAAAATAAAACAAAAAGGGCACTTTGTAAAGGACACACCAGACTCAACAACAACAAAATAAAAGAAAAAAGGCACTCTGTAAAGGACACACCAGACTCAACAACAACAAAATAAAACAAAAGGGCACTCTGTAAGGGACACACCAGACTCAACAACAACAAAATAAAACAAAAAGGGCACTCTGTAAGGACACACCAGACTCAACAACAACAAAATAAAACAAAAAGGGCACTCTGTAAGGGACACACCAGACTCAACAACAACAAAATAAACAAAAAAGGGACACTCTGTAAGGGACACACCAGACTCAACAACAACAAAATAAAACAAAAAGGGCACTCTGTAAGGGACACACCAGACTCAACAACAACAAATAAAACAAAAAAGGCACTCTGTAAGGGACACACCAGACTCAACAACACAAAATAAAACAAAAAGGGCACTCTGTAAGGGGACACACCAGACCTCAACAACAACAAAATAAAACAAAAAGGGCACTCTGTAAGGGGACACACCAGACTCAACAACAACAAAATAAAACAAAAAGGCACTCTGTAAAGGACACCAGACTCAACAACAACAAAATAAAACAAAAGGGCACTCTGTAAGGACACACAGACTCAACAACAACAAAATAAAAGAAAAAAAGGCACACTGTAAAGGACAACCAGACTCACAACAACAAAATAAAACAAAAAGGGCACTCTGTAAGGACACACCAGACTCAACAACAACAAAATAAAAGAAAAAAAGGCACACTGTAAAGGACACACCAGACTCAACAACAACAAAATAAAACAAAAGGGCACTCTGTAAGGGACACACCAGACTCAACAACAACAAACTAAAAGAAACAAAGGCACACTGTAAAGGACACACCAGACTCAAACAACAACAAACTAAAACAAAAGGGCACTTTGTAAAGGACACACCAGACTCAACAACAACAAAATAAAAGAAAAAAGGCACTCTGTAAAGGACACACCAGACTCAACAACAAAATAAAACAAAAAGGGCACTCTGTAAAGGGACACACCAGACTCAACAACAACAAAATAAAACAAAAAGGGCACTCTGTAAGGGACACACCAGACTCAACAACAACAAAATAAAAGGAAAAAGGCACAATGTAAAGGACCACACAGACTCAACAACAACAAAATAAAAGGAAAAAGGCACACTGTAAAGGACACACCAGACTCAACAACAACAAAATAAAACAAAAGGGCACTCTGTAAGGGACACACCAGACTCAACAACAACAAAATAAAACAAAAAAGGCACTCTGTAAAGGACACCAGACTCAAACAACAACAAAATAAAACAAAAAGGGCACTCTGTAAGGGACACACCAGACTCAACAACAACAAAATAAAACAAAAAGGGCACTCTGTAAGGGACACACCAGACTCAACAACAACAAAATAAAACAAAAAGGCACACTGTAAAGGACACACCAGACTCAACAACAACAAAATAAAACAAAAAGGGCACTCTGTAAGGGACACACCAGACTCAACAACAACAAAATAAAAGAAAAAGGCACACTGTAAAGGACACACCAGACTCAACAACAACAAAATAAAACAAAAAAGGCACTCTGTAAAGGACACCCAGACTCAACAACAACAAAATAAAACAAAAAAGGCACTCTGTAAAGGACACACCAGACTCAACAACAAAATAAAACAAAAAGGGCACTCTGTAAAGGACACACCAGACTCAACAACAACAAAAAAAAACAAAAAGGGCACTCTGTAAGGGACACACCAGACACAACAACAACAAAAAAAAAAAAAAAAAAGGCACACTGTAAAGGACACACCAGACTCAACAACAACAAAATAAAACAAAAAGGGCACTCTGTAAGGGACACACCAGACTCAACAACAACAAAATAAAAGAAAAAAAGGCACACTGTAAAGGACACACCAGACTCAACAACAACAAATAAAACAAAAAGGGCACTTTGTAAAGGACACACCAGACTCAACAACAACAAAATAAAAGGAAAAAGGCACTCTGTAAAGGACACACCAGACTCAACAACAAAATAAAACAAAAAGGGCACTCTGTAAAGGACACACCAGACTCAACAACAACAAAATAAAACAAAAAGGGCACTCTGTAAGGGACACACCAGACTCAACACAACAACAACAAAATAAAAGGAAAAAGGCACACTGTAAAGGACACACCAGACTCAACAACACAAAATAAAAGGAAAAAGGCACACTGTAAAGGACACACCAGACTCAACAACAACAAAATAAAACAAAAAGGGCACTCTGTAAGGGACACACCAGACTCAACAACAACAAAATAAAACAAAAAAGGCACTCTGTAAAGGACACCAGACTCAACAACAACAAAATAAAACAAAAAGGGCACTCTGTAAGGGACACACCAGACTCAACAACAACAAAATAAAACAAAAAGGGCACTCTGTAAGGGACACACCAGACTCAACAACAACAAAATAAACAAAAAAGGCACACTGTAAAGGACACACCAGACTCAACAACAACAAATAAAACAAAAAGGGCACTCTGTAAGGGACACACCAGGACTCAACAACAACAAATAAAAGAAAAAAGGCACACTGTAAAGGACACACCAGACTCAACAACAACAAAATAAAACAAAAAGGGCACTCTGTAAGGACATCACCAGGACTCAACAACAACAAAATAACAACAAAAAAGGCACTCTGTAAAGGACACCACCAGACCTCAACAACAAAATAAACCAAAAAGGGCACTCTGTAAAAGAAACACCAGACTCAACAACAACAAAATAAAACAAAAAGGGCACTCTGTAAGGGACACACCAGACTCAACAACAACAAAATAAAACAAAAAAGGCACACTGTAAAGGACACACCAGACTCAACAACAACAAAATAAAACAAAAAGGGCACTCTGTAAGGGACCACACCAGACTCAACAACAACAAAATAAAAGAAAAAAAGGCACACTGTAAAGGACACACCAGACTCAACAACAACAAAATAAACAAAAAGGGCACTTGTAAAGGACCACACCAGACTCAACAACAACAAAATAAAAGAAAAAAGGCACTCTGTAAAGGACACACCAGACTCAACAACAAAATAAAACAAAAAGGGCACTCTGTAAAGGACACACCAGACTCAACAACAACAAAATAAAACAAAAAAGGGCACTCTGTAAGGGACACACCAGACTCAACAACAACAAAATAAAAGGAAAAAGGCACACTGTAAAGGACACACCAGACTCAACAACAACAAAATAAAAGGAAAAAGGCACACTGTAAAGGACACACAGACTCAACAACAACAAAATAAACAAAAAAGGGCACTCTGTAAGGGACACACCAGACTCAACAACAACAAAATAAAACAAAAAAGGCACTCTGTAAAGGACACCAGACTCAACAACAACAAAATAAAACAAAAGGGCACTCTGTAAGGGGACACACCAGACTCAACAACAACAAAATAAAACAAAAGGGCACTCTGTAAGGGACACACCAGACTCAACACAACAAAATAAAACAAAAAAGGCACACTGTAAAGGACACACCAGACTCAACAACAACAAAATAAAACAAAAAGGGCACTCTGTAAGGGACACACCAGACTCAACAACAACAAAATAAAAGAAAAAAGGCACACTGTAAAGGACACACCAGACTCACAACAACCAAAATAAAACAAAAAGGGCACTCTGTAAAGGACACACCAGACTCAACAACAACAAAATAAAACAAAAAAGGCACTCTGTAAAGGACACACCAGACTCAACAACAAATAAAACAAAAAGGGCACTCTGTAAAGGACCACACCAGACTCAACAACAACAAAATAAACAAAAAGGGCACTCTGTAAGGGACACACCAGACTCAACAACACCAAAATAAAAGGAAAAAAGGCACACTGTAAAGGACACACCAGACTCAACAACAACAAAATAAAAGGAAAAAGGCACACTGTAAAGGACACACCAGACTCAACAACAACAAATAAAAGAAAAAAGGCACACTGTAAAGGACACACCAGACTCAACAACAACAAAATAAAAGAAAAAAGGCACTCTGTAAGGACACACCAGACTCAACAACAACAAAATAAAAGGAAAAAAGGCACTCTGTAAGGGACACACCAGACTCAACAACAACAAAATAAAAGGAAAAAAGGCACACTGTAAGGGACCACACCAGACTCAACAACAACAAATAAAAGAAAAAAAGGCACTCTGTAAAGGACACATCAGACTCAACAACAACAAATAAAAGGAAAAAGGCACACTGTAAAGGACACCACAGACTCAACAACAACAAATAAAAGAAAAAAAGGCACTCTGTAAGGGACACACCAGACTCAACAACAACAAAATAAAAGAAAAAAGGCACACTGTAAAGGACACACCAGACTCAACAACAACAAAATAAAAGAAAAAAAGGCACACTGTAAAGGACACACCAGACTCAACAACAACAAAATAAAACAAAAAGGGCACTCTGTAAAGGACACCAGACTCAACAACAACAAAATAAAACAAAAAGGGCACTCTGTAAGGGACACACCAGACTCAACAACAACAAAATAAACAAAAAGGGCACTCTGTAAGGGACACACCAGACTCAACAACAACAAAATAAAAGGAAAAAGGCACACTGTAAAGGACCACACCAGACTCAACAACAACAAAATAAAAGAAAAAAGGCACACTGTAAGGACACACCAGACTCAACAACAACAAAATAAAAGAAAAAAAGGCACTCTGTAAAGGACACACCAGACTCAACAACAACAAATAAAAGGAAAAAGGCACACTGTAAAGGACACACCAGACTCAACAACAACAAAATAAAAGGAAAAAGGCACTCTGTAAAGGACACACCAGACTCAACAACAACAAAATAAAAGAAAAAAAGGCACTCTGTAAGGGACACACCAGACTCAACAACAACAAAATAAAAGAAAAAAGGGCACTCTGTAAGGGACACACCAGACTCAACAACAACAAAATAAAAGAAAAAAAGGCACTCTGTAAAGGACACACCAGACTCAACAACAACAAAAATAAAAGAAAAAAAGGCACTCGGTAAGGGACACACCAGACTCAACAACAACAAAATAAAGAAAAAAGGCACACTGTAAAGGACACACCAGACTCAACAACAACAAAATAAAAGAAAAAGGCACAACTGTAAAGGACACACCAGACTCAACAACAACAAAATAAAAGAAAAAAAGGCACTCTGGTAAAGGACCACCAGACTCAACAACAAAATAAAACAAAAAAGGCACTCTGTAAAGGACACACAGACTCAACAACAACAAAATAAAAGAAAAAAGGCACACTGTAAAGGACACACCAGACTCAACAACAACAAAATAAAAGAAAAAAGGCACTCTGTAAAGGACACACCAGACTCAACAACAAAATAAAACAAAAAAGGCACTCTGTAAAGGACACACCAGACTCAACAACAACAAAATAAAAGAAAAAAGGCACACTGTAAAGGACACACCAGGCTCAACAACAACAAAATAAAAGGAAAAAGGCCACTCTGTAAGGACACACCAGACTCAACAACAACAAAATAAAAGAAAAAAGGCACACTGTAAAGGACACACCAGACTCAACAACAACAAAATAAAAGAAAAAGGCACACTGTAAAGGACACACCAGGCTCAACAACAACAAAATAAAAGGAAAAAGGCACTCTGTAAAGGACACACCCAGACTCAACAACAACAAAATAAAAGAAAAAAGGCACACTGTAAGGGACACACCCAGACTCAACAGCAACCAAAATAAAACAAAAAAGGCACTCTGTAAAGGACACACCAGACTCAACAACAACAAAATAAAAGGAAAAAGGCACACTGTAAAGGACACACCAGACTCAACAACAACAAAATAACAAGAAAAAAAGGCACACTGTAAGGACACACCAGACTCAACAACAACAAAATAAAACAAAAAGGGCACTCTGTAAGGGACACACCAGACTCAACAACAACAAAATAAAACAAAAGGGCACTCTGTAAAGGACACACCAGACTCAACAACAACAAAATAAAAGGAAAAAGGCACTCTGTAAAGGACACACCAGACTCAACAACAACAAAATAAAATGGAAAAAGGCACTCTGTAAAGGACACACCAGACTCAACAACAACAAAATAAAACAAAAAGGGCACTCTGTAAGGACACACCAGACTCAACAACAACAAATAAAAGGAAAAAGGCACACCTGTAAAGGACACACCAGACTCAACAACAACAAAATAAAACAAAAAGGGCACTCTGTAAGGGACACACCAGACTCAACAACAACAAATAAAACAAAAAGGGCACTCTGTAAAGGACACACCAGACTCAACAACAACAAAATAAAACAAAAAGGGCACTCTGTAAGGACACACCAGACTCAACAACAACAAAATAAAGAAAAAAAGGTACTCTGTAAGGGACACACCAGACTCAACAACAAAATAAAACAAAAAGGGCACTCTGTAAGGGGACACACCAGACTCAACAACAAAATAAAACAAAAAAGGCACACTGTAAAGGACACACCAGACTCAACAACAACAAAATAAAACAAAAAGGGCACTCTGTAAGGGACACACCAGACTCAACAACAAAATAAAACAAAAAGGGCACTCTGTAAGGGACACACCAGACTCAACAACAAAATAAAACAAAAAGGGCACTCTGTAAAGGACACACCAGACTCAACAACAACAAAATAAAACAAAAAGGGCACTCTGTAAGGGACACACCAGACTCAACAACAACAAAATAAAAGAAAAAAAGGCACTCTGTAAGGGACACACCAGACTCAACAACAACAAAATAAAAGAAAAAAGGGCACTCTGTAAGGGACACACCAGACTCAACAACAAATAAAACAAAAAGGGCACAATGTAAGGGACACACCAGACTCAACAACAAACAAAATAAAAGAAAAAAGGCACTCTGTAAGGGACACACCAGACTCAACAACAACAAAATAAAACAAAAAGGGGCACTCTGTAAGGGACACACCAGACTCAACAATAACAAAATAAAAGAAAAAAGGGCACTCTGTAAGGGACACACCAGACTCAACAATAACAAAATAAAGAAAAAAAGGCACTCTGTAAGGGACACACCAGACTCAACAACAACAAAATAAAACAAAAAGAGGCACTCTGTAAGGGACACACCAGACTCAACAACAACAAAAATAAAAGAAAAAAGGGCACTCTGTAAGGGACACACCAGACTCAACAACAACAAAATAAAAGAAAAAAAAGGGCACTCTGTAAAGGACACACCAGACTCAACAACCAAAATAAAACAAAAAGGGCACTCTGTAAGGGACACACCAGACTCAACAACAACAAAATAAAAGAAAAAAGGGCACTCTGTAAGGGACACACCAGACTCAACAACAACAAAATAAAAGAAAAAAGGCACTCTGTAAAGGGACACACCAGACTCAACAACAAAACAAAACAAAAAGGGCACAATGTAAAGAACACACCAGACTCAACAACAACAAAATAAAACAAAAAGGGCACTCTGTAAAGGACACACCAGACTCAATAACAACAAAATAAAAGGAAAAAGGCACACTGTAAAGGACACACCAGACTCAACAACAACAAAATAAAACAAAAAGGGCACTCTGTAAAGGACACACCAGACTCAACAACAACAAAATAAAACAAAAAAGGCACTCTGTAAAGGGACACACCAGACTCAACAACAAACAAAATAAACAAAAAGGGCACTCTGTAAGGGACACACCAGACTCAACAACAACAAAATAAAAGGAAAAAGGCACACTGTAAAGGACACACCAGACTCAACAACAACAAAATAAAACAAAAGGGCACTCTGTAAGGGACAACACCAGACTCAACAACAACAAAATAAAAGAAAAAAGGCACTCTGTAAGGGACACACCAGACTCAACAACAACAAAATAAAACAAAAAGGGCACTCTGTAAAGGACACACCAGACTCAACAACAACAAAATAAAACAAAAAGGGCACTCTGTAAGGGACACACCAGACTCAACAACAAAATAAAACCAAAAAGGGCACTCTGTAAAGGACACACCAGACTCAACAATAACAAAACAAAAATGCGCACGGTGCACACACATTTTGAACACCTCACATACCAAAATTAAAATTAAAAACCTATCAGTAAGTATGAGGATCCAGATTACTGTATTTTCCAGTGTAGAAGTCATGTTTATATATACACCTCTCTCTCTCTCTCTATATATATATATATATATAAAATTCTTGCATGGACTTTTAAAACTGATTTCAGATCATGCTGAATCTGAATCTGAGCTCAGATTTCCTCTATTGCATCAGATTTTTTTTGCAATCTGCATGTTCCACATTGATGGATAACGCAAAAGTTGCCCATTCACTCATGAGTTGGACGCCACTAATCGTGCACAAAAGCAGCTTCAAAAGCATAGTTTTTAAACCAGTGAACACTTAAAATGTGAACATCCATAATACTGTTTATGGCCCTGAAGAGGTGTGCGAGACTGCAGCTTTTGCTTCAGTGCTTGATATGAGAAATATGTTTCATATCTCAAAAATGTGATGTGATTGGCAAAAACTAACACCAGACTCAGATTCAGTGCCCCAAATTACGCCAAATTTGTTGAACAATGCCATGCAAGAAAAATCGTGTTGACCAGTGAAATAAAGGTACAGTACAACTCACAAAAATCCAAAATTAAATTAGTGTAAAAAAAAAAAAAAAAATCAAATGGACTCATGTTTCCATTGTAGTGTTTCCAACACTGGTCAACAAAGTGTCCATTTACACCACACGACAGCCAATATGTGTAGGCCGCGAGGTAACAGCCGTATCGTTTCAACATATGAGGCACTACAATCTTTTTACTCAGTTACAAACATATATTGGTCCTGAACTAGAAGGAAAAAGTTCTCGTTTGTAATCCTGCAGTTCTTATAACATCAGTGTTTGAAGTCAGTACTACTTACTGTACTCAAGGGATAATATTGTCATGTGTGCCGCGGTTTGAGTCACGTGTAACCTGCTGGTCCAATGAGACAGTGCAAAACATCCAATAACGACCAGGACGCATTCTTCCAGCAGGTCAGAGGAGGAAAACACAGCGAAAATGTTTAAAAAGCATTCAAAATATGCTGCATGCACCTGATACAGGATTTTATGGAAAAATGATGGGAAATGACAGCAGGCTGTCATTGTGTAAAAAAAAAAAAAAACAACAAAAAAAAATGTCCATTTTTCTTACACATTTTTTCTTACACACTGAGTGTTTGTGTGTAACTGTAAGTTTATTGTGTTTTGTTCAGAGTTGTGATGATTTTGAATGTAATCCTGTAGGCGAGGTTGTACTTATCATATAGAGTACCTGTACAGTATATTGTGTTTTTATAGGATTAGAATTTACATGTTGTATTCATTTTAAAGCCCAACTAGGGACAGGAGTTGAAAATGAGCTGTAACTGTATATGCAGCGTGTGTGTGTGTGTGTGTGTATGTGTGTGTGTGTGTGTGTGTGGTGTGTGTGTGTGTACTGTGTATTAGAGTTCTCTTGGTAAACAAAAGGGGAAATCAAACAAAATGGGCATTGCTGCAGATAGTAGTTATCCATGTCTGGCAAACTAAACTTTGTTGGTCATTTCCACCAAACTTTATGTTTAAAATCTACTTATGTACCCTAATTGTAAATAGCCCACATACACGCAAATACAGACAGACACCGTTGCTGAAAACTGGCGAGATGAAGCAAGACACTGGGATGCTTTTACATACAACCCCAATTCCAATGAAGTTGGGACATTGTGTGAAATGTAAATTAAAAACAGAATACAATGATTTGCAAATCCTCTTCAACTGAATACACCACAAAGACAAGATATTTAATGTTCAAACTGATAAACTTTGTTTTTGTGCAAATATCTGCTCATTTTGAAATGGATGCCTGCAACACGTTTCAAAAAAGTTGGGACAGTGGCAACAAAAGACTGGGAAAGTTGATGAATGCTCAAAGAACACCTGTTTGGAACATTCCACAGGTGAACAGGTTAATTGGAAACAGGTGAGTGTCATGATTGGGTATAAATGGAGCATCCCCAAAAGGCTCAGCCATTCACAAGCAAAGATGGGGCGAGGATCACCACTTTGTGAACAACTGCGTGAAAAAAATAGTTTAACAGTTTAACAACGTTTCTCAACGTTCAATTGCAAAGAATTTAGGGATTCAATCATCTACAGTCCCGAATGTGATCAGAAGATTCAGAGAATCTGGAGAACTTTCTACATGTAAGCAGCAAGGCCAAAAACCAACACTGAATGCCCGTGCCTTCAATCCCTCAGGCGGCACTGCATTAAAAATGGACATCATTGTATAAAGGATCTTACAGTGACTGTTCTCAGGAACACTTCAGAAAACCATTGTCAGTTAACACAGTTTGTCGCTACATCTACAAGTGCAAGTTAAAACTCTACCATGCAAATTGAAAGCCATACATCGACAACATCCAGAAACACCGCCGCCTTCTCTGGGCCCGAGCTCATTTGAAATGGACAGACGCAAAGTGGAAAAATGTGCTGTGGTCTGATGAGTCCACATTTCAAATTGTTTTTGGAAATCATGGCATTGTGTCCTCTGAACAAAAGAGGAAAAAGATCATCCAGATTGTTACCAGTGTAAAGTTCAAAAGCCAGCATCTGTGATGGTATGGGGGTGTGTTAGTGCCCATGACATGGGCAACTTTCACATCTGTGATGGCACCATCAATGCTGAAAGGTACATCCATGTTTTGGAGCAACACATGCTGCCATCCAAGCAACGTCTTTTTCAGGACGTCCCTGTTTATTTCAACAAGACAATGCCAAGCCTCATTCTGCACGTGTTACAACAGCGTGGCTTCGTAGTAAAAAGAGTGCAGTACTAGACTGCCCTGCCTGAAGTCCAGACCTGTCGCCCATTGAAAATGTGTGGCACATTATGAAGAGCAAAATACAACGGAGACCGCGGACTGTTGAACAACTGAAGTCGTACATCAAGCAAGAATGGGAAAGAATTCCACCTACAAAGCTTCAACAATTAGTGTCCTCAGTTCACAAACGCTTATTGAGTGTTGTTAGAAGGAAAGGTGATGTAACATAGTGGGAAACATACCACTGTCCAGCTTTTTTGAAAGGTGTTGCAGGCATCCATTTCAAAATGAGCAAATATTGCACAAAAACAATAAAGTTTATCAGTTTGAACATTAAATATCTTGTCTTTGTGGTGTATTCAATTGATATAGGTTGAAGAGGATTTGCAAATACATTGTATTCTGTTTTTATTTACATTTTAAACAATGTCCCAACTTCAATTGGAACTGGGGTTGTACAAACATAAAGACTGTGTGGCCGTGGAAGATCGATATAAAACGTCCTGTTACCATCAGTACACCAGGTTCTTGACAAAGTCCACTGCAACAGTACTGGGACCACAGAAGAAGAATTTGAGACATTATTATAAATTGCTCAGACTGCATATCTTCATATATTGTCTATAGACACAATGTTTGTTGCGCAAGTTTTTGCATTATTTAAATGTGTGTGTGTTTCAGAAATGAGCCGGCCTTTGATGTCAGCTACAAAATCTGTGAGCAGATCATCAGGCAAAGAATTACTGTGAACCAAGACGTGCTGCGGATGAATCAGCTACGAAGAAAGTTAATCAATATAGTAAAGAGCATCAAGACACTGATGCTTCCAAATTACAGGTAATGTAACTGAAATACTCACACTGTCCTGTCAGCTTTGGAATAAAAAACACTGCAGCAATTCTAAATGATAAATAAATCATTCTAAATCATTGTGAACCACTCTCCAAGCTCATAATGTTTGGTCTCTTTGTTATGACTCTAATAACTGCTTAACATCAGGATGTACAGGTCATAAATACCCCCCCCAAAAAAAAATCTATAATGGTACTTGTTTTGTAATTTTTAATGATAGGTTGGATTTCTTTCATGGAACATAAGGACAGTTTACACAACAGAATAAACAGACAGAATCAATATCTCACAAAATATCTCTAATAACTCTAATCAAATATCATTGTATTGATATGTTGCAGGATGGATAGATTCAAGAGGAGGCTTTCATTTCTCTCAGTGTTTCACTCCCAGAGCAAATGGAATATAAGGGAGGTGGTTTTTGTTGAGACACTTGCTGCAGATAAGCTCCTACACAGGCTCCCTCAGCCGTCAGGTACAGAGTCAACAACACAGGGAAGCCAAGCAGAAAGTGACTCTGAAAACAGACAAGGCAAACTACGGACGACACAAAGACACTTCATTGTGCAGCACTGACATTAAAGAGGCTCCTATCTGACTCCCCTGACATGACATGTCCATGAACTCCAACATCTGATGACTTAAATGTGACTCAAGCAAAATCTGTTGTGCCACTTGAACTGTATAATCTGATTATACGAGGTCTGTTAGAAAAGTATCCGACCTTTTTATTTTTTGCAAAAACCTGATGGATTGAATCACGTGTGCTTGCATGAGCCAACCTTGAACCTTCGTGCGCATGCGTGAATTTTTTCACGCTTGTTGATTGCGTCATTTGCTTGTAAGCAGCCTTTGTGTGAGGATGGGTGGAGTCTCTCGTCTGATTTTCTTTGCAAGGAAAATGGCGGAACGACTGGAGCAGCGCGACTGCATCAAATTTTGCCAGAAACTGGGCAACAGCCAGGTGGAAACCCTTCGGATTATTCAGACGGCTTTCGGTGATGATCCTATGGGCATCACACAGATTAAGGAGAGGTACAACCGGTTTAAAAGACGGCCGCACAACGGTGGAGAGCGTGCCACGCTCCGGGCGGCATCAACATGCTGAAATGACCAATCATTTCCAAAGTGAACTCTGTGATGATGTGGAACCATCGTGTGACTATCCGAGAAATTGTGGAAGAGGTGGACATCAGCACTTTTTCGGCACATTCCACTGTGAAAGAAGATTTGGCCATGAAAAGAGTGGCGGTGAAGTTCATGCCGATGGCTTCAGCACGAAGCTGATGGCGGAGCAACAGCGCCTCCGTGTTGAAGCCTCACAGGACATGCTGTGACATGCCCACCTCTTCCACAATTTCTCGGATAGTCACATGACTGAAAAGCCACCGAAAGCCGTCTGAATCTTGGTGGAATGGTTTATCAGTTTGAACATTAAATATCTTGTCTTTGTGGTGTATTTAGTTGAATATAGGTTGAAGAGGATTTGTAAATCATTGTATTTTGTTTTTATTTACAGTTTACACAGCATCCCAACTTCATTGGAATTGGGGTTGTCAATATCAATATACGAGGTCTGTGATAAAAAAGCGGTCCTTTTTATTTTTTTCAAAAAATAAATGGATTTGATTCATATGTTTTTACGTCAGACAAGCTTGAGCCCTCGTGCGCATGCGTGAGTTTTGTCATGCCTGTCGGTGACGTCATTCGCCTGTGGGCAGGCTTTGAGTGAGGTGTGGACTCCCCCTCCCGTCGGAATCTCTGTCTGAGAAGCTGCAGGGAGACGGCGCGCGTTGCTTTATCAAATTTTTTCAGGACCTGTGAGGGATATCCGTGTGGACACTATTTGAGAAATTCAGCTGGTTTTCGGTGTAAAGTTTAACGGCTGATGAGAGATTGTGGAGTTTCTTTCGCTTTAAGCACAGCCCACAAAGCGGATCGGCGCGGCGCGGTCGGAGGTGGTGTCCGTTTGGCTGTTTCGAGCTGAAAACATCCTAATTTAAAGCTCTGTTCACCCAGGACGTCGTCAGAGAACAGAGAAGTTTCAGAACAAGCCGGCATCAGGAGTTTACCCGGACATTCCACTGTTAAAGGAGATTTTGTAATGAAAGAACGTGTGGACGAATTTGCCGAGTCGGATCCATGACGACGTGGCAAATCCGTCTGCGCCGCGACATGAAAAACACCTCCGTGTTGAAAACCATTTGTAAAATTCAGGCGGCTTTTGATGGCTTTCAACAAGTGACTATCTGAGAAATTGTTTAACAGCTTGGGCATGTTCCAACTTGTCTGTTAGGTTTCCAACGGAGGTGTTTTTTCCTGTGGCGACCCCCCGCGGTCGGGTCCGGCCCGACATGCGAATCTGCCCGCACGGTTCTTTCATTACAAAATCTCCTTTAACAGTGGAATGTCTGGATAAACTCCTGATCCAGAATTCTCCTGAAAGTTCTCTGTTATCTCACGACGTCTTGGGTCCCAGAGCCTGAAATTAGGAAGTTTCAGCTTGAAACAGCGAGACGCCGCCGCCTCGGAGCGCAGATCGCCGTCAGGCGCCGTGGGCCGTCCTTACTGCGACAGTAAAACTCCAAAATCTCTCATCAACCGTTAAAATTTTCACCGAAAACCAGCTGAATTTATTGGAATGGTGGCACTCGTTGTGCCTTACAGGTTTTGAAAAATTTTTTATCAAACAAAGCAGCAGTCTCTGAGCCATTCCTAAACAATGAAAAAAATCAATGAGAGGGTGGGCCACTCCTCACTCAAGACTGGCCCACAGGCGAATGACGTAACCGACAGGCGTGAAAAAACTCTCGCATGCCCACGAGGGTTCAAGCATGTCTGATGTAATCACACGTGATTCAAATCCATATGGTTTTTGAAAAAAATAATAAGGTCCGTTACTTTTCTCACAGACCTCGTATATATATAGATAAGCTTGCTGATGATTACACAACACTTGTATAAACTTTGATTAAAGAATGATCATTTTTTAGAATTGGGTATTTGCCGAGGTGAGATCTGAATTGTTGAGAATAGAAGTGAAGAAAGTGTACAAAAGAAAGAACAGAAATAAATCAAATAGTTAATTGTGGCAGACATAGATTAGGAGCGATGAAGAACAAACTCGAGAACAAAAAGAAGAAAAAACAAGAGAATCAACTCAGTTATTACTTCAAATTGTTGACGTTCTAATAAGCCGTCTACATGCGGTCCATATAAGTTGCAAGTGGGGAAGATGGGCCAATGAGCTATCCAGTGTTTTATTCAGATCAGTGGGTCCAACTCCACACAGTA
This sequence comes from Thalassophryne amazonica, assembly GCF_902500255.1. Classification (NCBI taxonomy): domain Eukaryota; kingdom Metazoa; phylum Chordata; class Actinopteri; order Batrachoidiformes; family Batrachoididae; genus Thalassophryne; species Thalassophryne amazonica. The sequence continues at coordinate 5,598,927 of NC_047107.1, read as the reverse complement.
TGATTACAGATGTGCTTATGTGTTTCCATATGTCACTGACATTTCACATCATGGCATGTGTGTTCACATCAGGCATAAGAAGAAACAGCAATCCAGGCAGCTGAAACAGGCAACCGGATCATTACACCCAAAAACTTTGACAGGGCAAATTAATTAGCTATTTACCTTTTTCTTCATAAATATGAAATATGAAATGAAGTTTGGGCAGCACTGTGGCTTAGTGGCTAGCACTGTTGCCTCACAGCAAGAAGGTCATGGATTCGGTTCTCACCTGTGGCCTTTCTGTGTGGAGCTTGCATGTTCTCCCTGTGTTTGTGTGGGTTTCCTCCGGGTGCTCCGGCTTCCTCCCACATCAAAAGACATGCAGGTTATATGAATTGGAAACTTATAATTGTCCACGTCTCCCGTGCAAAAGAGGTCTCAATCCCAATGGGACTAACCTGATTAAATAAAAGTTCAGTTTAATTAAATGAACCTGAATGCGAAGGTCCATCAATCTCGCCTTTGTGTTGAATTACTGTCTCTGGATGTAATCGGACGATATTGGAGTTCTGACAGAAAATGCCACCAAATTTCAATTAATTCATGAACATCTAATGAAAAAAGAAAGTTTACATTTACACTTTGTGAGCAGAGAGCTGCCGTCAGCCGGCACTGTGAGACAGATTAAAGCTCCTGTACTGAACCGAACCCTGACTTCTGTGCACTGTGATGCCCCTAAATACATGGAAACACTTTCTGTCCAGCTGGCAAAGCTTACCCATTTTCTCTCCCACCAGGCGGGGGCAGGACCCGTGCTGCCCGCGCAAGGAAAGGGGACTTAGGAGAGTGAGACAGCTGAGAGGAGGACGGAACTGGACCATCTGTCTGACTGTCAGAATCTCCCCTCTTCTTCAGCTGAGCCTGAGGACAAACAGGACAAGACAACATCATGCACACATTCTGGAGCACGAAGGAACATGTACAGAGACAGAGTGCTGCTGGCTCACCTTCAATGCTGAAGGGTCCATCCCCGGGAACAGCGGAATCCTCTGGGGTTGAGACACAACAGAAGAGCCGACATCCACTGCTCTGTCCTCCTCAGCATCAGAATCATTGTCCTTCATCCCAACCCGGTCCTCTGTCACAACAAGGACACAAATTACTCCTGACAAGCATGGACACACGAGTAGCTGACAAGCGTGTGTTGGACTATTAGATTGTACTGGACTATTGGACTGCATTGGGACACACGTGTTGGACTACTGGACTGTGTTGGGACTAGGGATGGGTATTGATAAGATTTTATCGATATCGATGCCATTATCGATTCTGCTTATCGATCCAATTTCTTATCGATTACCTTATCGATACCTCTTGTGAATTTTGTACTAAAGTAGGCTTTACAGGTTTTCTATGTATTTCATTGAGTCTTAAAGTAAATAAATATGAAATTGGTCACTGTATCCTTGATCTCTGGACATGAATAAAAATAAACAAAACGGTGTTTCACTTTGAAAAAGTTATTAATTCCGACTGAACTCTATCGTTCTAACTTGACTCGGCAGAGAGCCACGCAGCGTTTGGAGGAGCTGTGTGAACAGAACAGAGGACGATTCTCGTTTCTTTCTTGCAACAAGACAGGAGTCCCAGTTAGTAACTTTGAGCCGCACAAAAATGACTCACGATTGACATATTCAGGGATGAAAGTGGTGAAAAACAAAAAAAGCTGAAACCCAAAATTACCCCCCCAACACCACGTGCAAGAAAATGTTTCAATTCTAGAAGCTCTGAAATGCAATCTGGGACTATTCCAGACAATAAACTGGAGTGAGTGCAGCATCCATTTAGGTGAGAAAAAAAAAACCAACTTTCCTTATTCAAATTCATTCCAGTAGTATTCTGCTCTTACTAGGATGCAGCAGTTTTCTAGCTTGGCAGATAGTTCTGGAGGAAATCACTGAAGAAATGTGGCACTGACAGGCATGTGTTGGACTATTAGACTGTGTTAGGACAGGCATGTGTTGGACTATTAGACGGTGTTAGGACAGGCGTGTGTTGGACTATTGACTGTGTTGGGACAGATGTGTGTTGGACTGTTAGACTGTGTTGGGACAGACGTGTGTTGGGCTATTAGACTGTGTTAGGACAGACGTGTTGTACTATTGGACTGTGTTAGGACAGGCATGTGTTGGACTATTAGACTGTGTTAGGACAGGCGTGTGTTGGACTATTAGACTGTGTTAGGACAGGCGTGTGTTGGACTATTAGACTGTGTTAGGACAGGCGTGTGTTGGACTACTAGACTGTGTTAGGACAGGCATGTGTTGGACTATTAGACTGTGTTAGGACAGGCGTGTGTTGGACTATTGGACTGTGTTGGGACAGATGTGTGTTGGACTGTTAGACTGTGTTGGGACAGGCGTGTGTTGGACAGACATCTGTCCCAACACAGTCCAATAGTCCAACACACGCCTGTCCTAACACAGTCTAATAGTCCAACACAGTCTAACAGTCCAACACACACCTGTCCCAACACAGTCTCAAAGTCAAACACATGTGTCCCAACACAGTCTCAAAGTCAAACACGTGTCCCAACACAGTCCAATTGTCCAACACGTGTGTCCCAATGCAGTCCAATAGTCCAACACAGTCTAATAGTCCAACACACGCCTGTCCCAACACAGTCTCAAAGTCAAACACGTGTCCCAACACAGTCCAACAGTCCAACATGTGTGTCCCAATGCAGTCCAATAGTCCAACACAGTCTAATAGTCCAACACACGCCTGTCCCAACACAGTCTCAAAGTCAAACACGTGTCCCAACACAGTCTAATAGTCCAACACATGCCTTTTCTAACACAGATCCCTTCTTACAGCCCCGGGTGACCTAAGGTGGGCAACAGTCACAATTACTCGACTCTGACTCACTAAGACTGGCCAATAAGCACATGCCACAGGAGTCCTGTGGTGGAGTCAGTTGATGTTCACCCACATGCCTACATGTTTGGCAGTATATTGGTTTGATTGGAGTATTGGATCATTGCCGGGAATTGAATTATCATGTCAAATCAACCTGAATTGTTGACATGATTAAATCATGTCAAAGGGGGGAGCTGTTCACAAATATCTTAGAAATACATATGTGATATAATATTATTGATTTTAGACTCTCTAAACCCATGTTAAGACATTGTTGCATTTCTGCTGGGGTTACGTGAGGTTTAGAGAGATGACTGTCAGCAAGTTTGCATTGGATCAATATGTTCATGATATCTGCATAGTAATTCACTGTGTTCTTGTTAAGATATTTGTCTGCACCAAAGGTATATCTTGTAAAAGCAAGTGGCTTTCATTATCTTATCATGTGAAAAGACGTAACAGCCAGTGGTTTCACCAACATAAGGCTCTGCTTTTACATCTGTCAAGTTTGATCTAGTTAGCCACATGGCCTAAACAAGACATGGCACTTTTTGATCATATAAACATATGGGAGAACCAGTTCTTTATCAATGATGCCAGTGGATGTCTATAAAACCTGACTGTAAACTGTGTTCGGGGTCTCTTTCCTGAACAAGCTCCTGCGTGACCTCGGGACAGTGAGAATCCCAGGTCTGGTATGAACTTCACATGAAATGAATAAACTGTACTTTTTGTAACAGAGTATCGCTGATTCAGGACAGGCCCAAAGAACTCAGGGTCTAACATGGCTAACAAGACTGAATGTTCTGTCTGAGCCAGGGGTCTGAGGACACATTAATTCTGTGCACAGCTGGAGGAGGCGTGCAGAACACACACATCTGCTGCACACAGACGTTAGGTAGCTCAGCAGAGGGAAAATTTCTGGAATGGTTTTCTGAACTGTTGCCCACAATTAAAGAATTTCTGAAACGTTCAAACCATCCTGAATATGCACAGCTTTTGGATTTGAAAAGCAAGTTTAAAAACAAGTTACACCTAACAAGCAGGTTGCAACAGTGTGACCTGCAGAACTTTCCACACATGGAACCATAACATAAATGTCAGGGCAAAGACTGTGCAGAGCTTGAGAGTGCACATTATGATGATCACGTGCAGAGCATCTTGTCAGAATTTGACGGGCGCTTTACTGACTTTGCATCCATTTAGCCTGTTGTCAGCTTTCTGTTTTCCATTTGGGGAACTATAGATGTGGACTGTATAACATCCAAAGTGGCATCACCTGGACAGCTGTGCTATAGAGAATGAGATCCTCACACTGAAAAATGACACTGAGCTCAAATCCAGAGCAACACGTGACATGAATGTCCAATTCTGGGATCTAATGCAGAAAGAGAGTCCCTGCTTACGGCTGCACTCAGCTCTTACTGTCCAGACTATGAGAGACCACCTTCCTCCATTCAGTGCCAGAAGTCTCACTAAGGTAGGGAACAACTTGAGGCCAGGATTTGGTCTACTTGTGCTTATTCTTTTCACCATGCACAATTACGTCAATAATGCATTATTATTGTTAAAACTTTATCTTTGTGCCAGAAAATATTGGTCCATAATATATTGTGACTACGTTGTGGCGTTCCATATGGCTTGGTAGATCTCTGTACACAGTCAACTTTAGAAGTAGATCTCAGTTCAAAAAAGGTTGGGCACCCCTTTCTTAAGAGATCCAGGGACATCTTTGTCTGACCCCTCTTTCTCCAAGTGCACGCTCACTGCGCTCTCCTTCCACCCTTATGGATGCAGATTAAATAGTTTGTGTAATTACTTATGGGCTCTGAAAACTGAGGCACTGTGAATAGAAATTGCTGCAATTCCTAAATGCTTCATATGATATTTTGTTAAATTCTTTGAATCAAAACCAATAAACTATATAATAAACATCTCAATTCCAACAGTATTGTTACTATGACATAACTGTCCCTGTCCAAATACTTGTGGTCCTGGCTGTAAGACATGTTGGACTGTGGATTCATGTGACATTCAAATAGTGTCTTTGGAGTTTTTCGGTTAATTTTGATGAAGTGCAAACCTGTGGAGTCTCTGAAGCGCCAGTCCTCAGTGGCTCCTCCCCCTTCCTCTCCAAGCAGAGCCTGTGCAGTGCTCTGATGAGCAGCTCTGGTTGGTCGTGAACGTGGGCCTCGTTTCTTACCCAGCTGGGCTCTGGAGCGGAGTGCACTGGTGTCCAAGAGAGTGGTTGGAGCCTGGACATCCAGTTGGGAAAGAGAGAGACAGAGAGAATCACCTATAACACTGTGCACTGATATCTAGGGATGGGTATTGATAAGATTTTATCAATATCAATGCCATTATCGATTCTGCTTACTGTTCTGATTCCTTATCAATTCCCTTGTTGATACCTCTTGTGAATTTTCTGTGTACTAAAAGTACGCTTTAGAGGTTTTCTATGTCAACAACATTTTAAATTGGTCACTGGATCCTTGATCTCTGGACATAAATAAAAATAAAATAAATTTGCAGTTTTTGTCAAAAGCATTTCCTTTCAGACATTTTGGCATGAATGTCTCTCCATATCTCTGAGCAGAGCTCAGCCGGCTGCGTCACATCAGCACAGGACGTCTCATTTTAGTAGGAAAAAAAATGTTTTGATCGATTGCAGTTTGTTTGTATTCCAATATTTGGAAAGAGGTGTCATTTGATTTAAACGGCGTTTCCCTTTGAAGTTATTAATTCCGACTGAACTCTATCATTCTAACTTGACTCGGCAGAGAGCTGCACAGCGTTTGGAGTTGTGTGAACAGGACGGAGGACGATTCTCGTTTCTTTCTCGCAACAAGAAAGGAGTCCCAGTTAGTGACATTATTCCACACAAAAGTTACTCACGATTACACATATTCAGGAATGAAAGTGGTGAAAACATAAAAAAAGCTGAAACCCAAAATTACCCCCCAACACCACCCACAGGAAAAAGTTTTAATTCTAGAAGCTCTGAAATACAATCTGGGACTATTCCAGACGATAAACTGCAGTGAGTGCAGCATCCATTTAGGTGAGAAAAAAACCTAACTTTCCTTATTCAAATTCATTCCAGTAGTATTCTGCTCTTACTAGGATGCAGCAGCTTTCTAACTTGGCAGATAGTTCCGGAGGAAATCACTGAAGAAATTAAATAAAAAATGAAAATATGGTTTGACCAAAACAAATTGTCATTAAGCTTAAATAAAATAGGGATGAAGTGGAGGTCACTGGGTGTTCACAGGAAAGACTTATTTCTATATTTATTTATTTATTTATGTTCACTGTTAGTTGGTTTTATATTTTCTGTTTTATTTTATCAGGTTCTTTTTCGTGTTTCTCTAAAACTGTATTGTAGCATTATGAGTTATTATTACTATTATTGTTGTTGCTGTTATTATTATTAATATAGAGACAAAAATAAATAAAAAAATTACAATTTGCAATACATTTGACTTTTACGACAACAAATGCTGTGCCATTAATTATTGTACAGAAAACAAATGCATACAAACATGCTGAGATGTGAACAGCTTAATGCTAACTTACCATTGAAAATGCCATAGACATGCTAACGCGTTAGCATCGGTCCCGTTTTTAAGTTATAAAATACATCTATCAACTGTTTCAGAAGACCATAACAGGTCGGTTCAGCATAAAAAAGGTAAATATTACTCACAGACATATGCTCTTTGGGGTTTTAGTGGGGAAAAATTAAGATAAAGCGAAATAAAACAAAGAACCAACGAAGCAGCGGGTCGGATCAATGCTTCATTGCTTCAAGCTTCAAAGAACAGCTGCGCTGCAGAAACAGTTGATTACAGACTCTGCAGGGCTTCTGTCATCAACGTAGAGACATGATCATTTTCCTGACAAACACCCCCCCAAAACAACGGCCGCTCTGAAGGACCGATAAGGAAATTGTTAAGCAAAAAGGCTATTGACGTCAGTGGATCAAATAATTTTTTAACGATACCTGAAATGAACTGGTTCTCGATACCCGACCCTGATATGCACTCATCACAATAACTCTATGTGTTGGATGATATATTATCAAATATTTCAGGTAGCTCATCTACAGACAGGTGAGAGACAAATAAAGAAAAATGCTTAAAATGGCTGGGGGACAAGAGGGCCCTAGTTGGGAGTTCTGGGGTAAAAGCCCCAGAAGCTGAAGGGTTTTTGCCATTCTAATGCTCCCCAGAACCATTTTCTGCAGTGAATTTGCAAGGAGATAAGGAGGCAGCTGTTTATCCAACTCTTTACCAACTGGACAAAATCTATCTTCATATGACAGCATCTTCTGTGCCATGCGAGTCTTCTCCAAAACTGGAGAGAAGGAACAGACTCAAGCCGAACACTGCTGGAATTATGTTTTTAAATAAAAACCTTTCACATCATACATCACATTATAACACAAGTATATTATTGTCCTTAAACAAAAATATAGTCAAAAATGTCAAGATGCACATAGAACCTTTATTATTTAACATACATAATAGCGCCTGTGCCATTGCTTCATGCAAGTGCCATGTTAAAGATTAGCCAGTAGATGTTGCCATATTTAATTGTATCGATTGCTTCCAAACACTGAACCATTTCAGCACAATTGCTTCATATTGATTCAGTGGTTCAAAACACTGGTTTCTCCGTCAGTAATAATTTAGTAATAAAATACATTAGCGACTACATTTTTTTAGCACATGTACACGGACAGACTTAAAATCATGAATACTTGCTAACCAGTACATTAACATATGACATGTCCTTTAAATTACCTATTTGCAACTAGCTGAAGTCTGCAGCCTCGTGTCAACACAGTCTGACTAGGCTACGTCTGTAGTGACGTGAGCCAATTTTATGAGACAATAGATTATTCAATTTGTTAGGCTATTTATTGGCTCACCTTGTCATCCAAAAAGTGGCCGACTCAGAAACAGGCTTCGAACCTATGCACAAACACTCTCTGAACTCTTCACGCGTAGCTGAGAGTCAACTTGGAGTCGGGAGTGAAAACTTTACCTATGCTGGTGCAGGCTGCGTGAGCACTGATGGAGCTTGACATCGAGGTGCAGGTGAGCGAGAGAGAGAGAGATGCTGGAACAGGAGCTCTCAAGAGAGACATGGCAAAGACAGGACGGCGGGATAAAAGGAAGAAAAGGCACGTTGCTGTCTGACGCAGACCCATGGACCATTTTGCAGGACTAAAATGATAAGTGATGTGCTCAGGTAACAAATTTTGATGGTATTGACCTGCTGCATTGTGACAAATTGTCACATTATCAATAACAACAGCCAGGTTTTTATGACTGTGGAAAGCTTTTTGAGCAGATTAGGGAAGCAAATCAGCTGTACTAGCCATGATAAAAAATAAAAATTAAAAAAAAAAACACGATCTGCTAGTACCCTAAATTCCTGAAAATTCAAGATGGCCACGACCAAACTAAAAATTACTTTATTTTCTTACTATTGAAGCTACAAGTGCAAATAAAGTGTTTATACCTATGTTCTTAATGCCAGGAAAGTAATTTCTGTAAGTGTAGTCATGCTAGGTGTTGTATATTTAGAGAAAATTACTCCTTATACCAAAATATCCACTTAATTTGTAGCCTTTTTTCACCTGAAGTTTTGCTAGGCAGATAAAGCATTTCATTTATGCAAGTTACTTTTTCAATACTGACACTGTAGCACAGCAGCCTTTTGAAAATCTGTATATAGTAGGGCATTACAGGTCCTTACATACAGTAGTGTTCAGAATAATAGTAGTGCTATGTGAGTAAAAAGATTAATCCAGGTTTTGAGTATATTTCTTATTGTTACATGGGAAACAAGGTACCAGTAGATTCAGTAGATTCTCACAAATCCAACAAGACCAAGCATTCATGATATGCACACTCTTAAGGCTATGAAATTGGGCTATTAGTAAAAAAAAAGTAGAAAAGGGGGTGTTCACAATAATAGTAGCATCTGCTGTTGACGCTACAAACTCAAAACTATTATGTTCAAACTGCTTTTTTAGCAATCCTGTGAATCACTAAACTAGTATTTAGTTGTATAACCACAGTTTTTCATGATTTCTTCACATCAGGGGAGGTGATGGTCTAGTGGTTAAGGTGTTGGGCTTGAGTCACTAAGGGAATCACTAAGGGCCCTTGGGCAAGGCCTTTAATCCCCTATTGCTCCCGGTGTGTAGTGAGCGCCTTGTATGGCAGCACCCTGACATCGGGGTGAATGTGAGGCATAATTGTAAAGCGCTTTGAGCGTCTGATGCAGATGGAAAAGCGCTATATAAATGCAGTCCATTTATCTGCGAGGCATGGAGTCAACCAACTTGTGGCACCTTTCAGCTGTTATTCCACTCCAAGATTCTTTAACAACATTCCACAATTCATTCACATTTCTTGGTTTTGCTTCAGAAACAGCTTTGTTGATGTCACCCCACAAGTTCTCAATTGGATTCAGGTCCGGGGATTGGACAGGCCACTCCAAAACATTAATTTTGTTGGTTTGGAACCAAGATTTTGCTCGTTTACTAGTGTGCTTGGGGTCATTGTCTTGCTGAAACACCCATTTCAAGGGCATGTCCTCTTCAGCATAAGGCAACATGACCTCTTCAAGTATTTTGACATATCCAAACTGATCCATGATACCTGGTATGTGATATATAGGCCCAACACCATAGTAGGAGAAACATGCCCATATCATGATGCTTGCACCACCATGCTTCACTGTCTTCACTGTGAACTGTGGCTTGAATTCAGAGTTTGGGGTCGTCTCACAAACTGTCTGCGGCCCTTGGACCCAAAAAGAACAATTTTACTCTCATCAGTCCACAAAATATTTCTCTATTTCTCTTTAGGCCAGTTGATGTGTTCTTTGCCAAATTGGAACCTCTTCTGCACGTCTTTTATTTAACAGAGGGACTTTGCGGGGGATTCTTGCAAATAAATTAGCTTCACACAGGCGTCTTCTAACTGTCACAGCACTTACAGGTAACTCCAGACTGTCTTTGATCATCCTGGAGCTGATCAGTGGGTGAGCCTTTGCCATTCTGGTTATTCATCTATCCATTTTGATGGTTGTTTTCCGTTTTCTTCTATGCCTCTCTGGTTTTTACGTCCATTTTAAAGCATAGGAGATCATTGTAGATGAACAGCCTATAATTTTTTGCACCTGCGTATAAGTTTTCCCCTCTCCAATCAACTTTTTAATCAAACTACGCTGTTCTTCTGAGCAATGTCTTGAACGTCCCATTTTCCTCAGGCGTTCAAAGAGAAAAGCATGTTCAACAGGTGCTGGCTTCATCCTTAAATAGGGGACACCTGATTCACACCTATTTGTTCCACAATATTGATGAACTCACTGACTGCATGCAACACTACTATTATTGTGAACACCCCCTTTTGCACTTTTTTTTTTTACTAATAGCCCAATTTCATAGCCTTAAGAGTGTGCTTATCATGAATGCTTGGTCTTGTTGGATTTGTAAGAATCTACTGAATCTACTGGTACCTTGTTTCCCATGTAACAATAAGAAATATACTCAAAATCTGGATTAATCTTTTTAGTCATATAGCATTACTATTATTCTGAACACTACTGTAATACTTAACATAAGCCATTCATGTATGTGGCCACTGTGGAGTAAGGTCATCACCCCTGCTTGATGTTACAACATGCTGATAGCTCATGATAAAGATCTTATCAACATCATGAAAGGTAAGTTTGAAATACACTTGTTAAAGTGACATTGATGTAATTGTTCTAAACTATTGGTTTACTATAATCACAATCATGGTATAGTTAACATATAATACAGAAATAAAAAAAAAAACTTACATGGTACAGCACATGGTTTCAACATCATTGGGAATTCCCCAGAGAGTAATCATCCTGTGTGAAACTTTGTTTATACATTTCAAATAAGGTCACTCACAAGGTCAGTCTCATTCGCATCTGACCCTTGGTACTTGGTAGAATGTAGCTGGTAGAATTATGGCTTGTGTCATCTGTGGACAGTCAGTAGATCTTCACAATTCAAGTGAATATCTCAGGTTAACTGAGAAGGGGTGTGCTGGAATAAACACAGCAAATCATGAGAAATTTTGATATTCCAGATATTGTGTATTCTGACAGGCATGACAAATCTGGCACATAAGTTATGCAGAAGTCAACACACCAATCCAAAAGCTATCCAAGCTGCTCAAAAACGCCAATCTTCTCTATCTACTGTAACTAGAGTGAATCTGAGATCTGACAACAGCAACAGCTTCTTTAATTTTAAAACACATCGTCTGTTCTGTATTGCTGGTACAGAATACAATGATACCAGTTAGATCTGGAGGGCATCGCCTCCACGCATAGCCTCGGCTCCGGAACCGCTCTCCTTGATAGGGGTTGGACCTCATTCTTCTCTGGAGTTGCCCAGGGGGTAAGGCACCAGGCATGTGTGGGGATACTCACAAGTCCCTGGCTGAGCGCCGCTACGTTGGAGTTTACTCCAGCAGAAGAGAGGGTCGCCTTCCTGTGTTTTTGGGTGGTGGGAAGGGGGGGGACGGACTCTGACTGTTGTTTGTGCATATGCACCGAACAGCATTTTGGAGTATTCGGCCTTCTTGGAGTACCTGAATGGAGTCCTGTATGGGGCTCCGGTGGGGGACTCCATTGTTCTGCTGGGGCACATCAACGCACACGTGGGCAATGACAGAGACACCTGGAGAGGTGTGACAGGGAGGAACGGCTTCCCTGAGCTAAACCCGAATGGTTATTTGTTTTTGGACTTCTGTGCTAGTCATGGACTGTACATAACGAACACCATGTTCGAACATAAGGATGCTCATAAGTGTACATGGTACCAGAGCACCCTAGGCCGAAGATCGATGATCGATTTTGTGATCGTATCATCTGATTTGAGGCCGCATGTTCTGGACACTCGGGTGAAGAGAGGGGCAGAGCTGTCAACTGATCACCATCTGGTGGTGAGTTGGATCAGAGGGTGGGGGAGGACTTTGGACAGACCTGGTAAGCCCAAACGGATAGTGCAGGTAAACTGGGAACGTCTGGAAGAGCCCACTGTCCGAGAGATCTTCAACTCACACCTCCGGCAGAGCTTCTCTAGCATCACTGTGGAGGTTGGGGGCACTGAACCAGAATGGGCAATGTTCAAAGCTTCCATTGCTGAAGCTGCAGCGGGGAGCTGTGGCCTGAAGGTCTTAGGTGCCTCAACCGGTGGCAACCCTTGAACACCGTGGTGGACACGTGGTGGAAGAGGAACAATGTGGGTTCTGTCCTGGTTGTGGAACAACCGACCAGCTCTTTACTCTCACAATGGTCCTGGAGGGTGCCTGGGAGTATGCCCATCCAGTGTACATATGTTTTGTGGACTTGGAGAAGGCATACGACCGGGTACCTCAGGAGATACTGTGGGAGGTGCTGTGGGAGTATGGAGTGAGGGGTCCCTTCTCAGGGCTATCCAATCTCTGTACTCATAAAGCGAGAGCTGTGTTCGAATGCTCAGCAGTAAGTTTGACTCGTTTCCGGTGGAGGTTGGCCTCCGCCAGGGCTGCGCCTTGTCACCAATCTTGTTTGTGATATTCATGGACAGGATATCGAGGCGTAGTCGGGGGGGAGGAGGGTTTTTGGTTTGATGGGCTCAGGGTCTCATCACTGCTTTTTGCAGATGATGTGGTCCTGTTGGCTTCATCGGCCGGTGACCTCCAACACTCACTGGATCAGTTCACAGCAGAGTGTGAAGCGACTGGGATGAGGATCAGCACCTCTAAATCTAAGGCCATGGTTCTCAGCAGGAACCCAATGGATTGCCTACTCTGAGTAGGGAATACGGCCTTGCCCCAAGTGAAGGAGTTTAAGTACCTCAGGGTCTTGTTCACGAGTGAGGGGACGATGAAGTGTGAGATTGGCCGGAGAATCGGCGCAGCAGGGGCGGTATTGCATTCACTCTACCGTACTGTTGTGCCAAAAAGGGAGCTGACCCAAAAGGGGAAGCTCTCGATCTACTGGTCAATCTTCATTTATACTCTCACCTATGGTCATGAGAGTTGGGTCATGTCCGAAAGAACTAGATTGCGGGTACAAGCGGCCGAAATGGGCTTCCTCAGGAGGATGGCTGGTTTCTCCCTTAGAGATAGGGTGAGAAGTTCGGTCATCCGTGGGGAGCTCTGAGTAGAGTCGTTGCTCCTTCACATTGAAAGGAGCCAGCTGAGTTGGTTTGGGCATCTCGTAAGGATGCCTCCTGGGTGCCTATATAGGGAGGTGTTCCATGCACATCCATCCGGGAGGAGACCCCGGGGAAGACCCAGGACGAGGTGGAGAGATTATATCTCCACACTGGCCTGGGAACACCTCGGGATCCCCCAGTCAGAGGTGGTCAATGTGGCACAGGAAAGGGAAGTCTGGGGTCCCTTGCTGGAGCTGTTGCCCCTGCGACCCGAACCTGGAAAAGCGGTTGAAGATTAATGATGAGTGTCTTTTCTGGGGAAAGGTCACTTGCCAAGAAAAAATGGAACAAAGCCAGCTACCAGTACAGCCATGTGATGCCACTTGACTTTCAGCAGAAAATACTTAATCACTGTGCTGATACTAACATACCTGGCTGCCTCAAGACACCACAACTACACCAAGTTCCTTGTCCTGTACTTGGACAATCAATCAATCAATTCAATCAATTTTTTTTTTTTTTATATAGCGCCAAATCACAACAAACAGTTGCCCCAAGGCGCTTTATATTGTAAGGCAAGGCCATACAATAATTATGTAAAACCCCAACGGTCAAAACGACCCCATGTGAGCAAGCACTTGGCTACAGTGGGAAGGAAAAACTCCCTTTTAACAGGAAGAAACCTCCAGCAGAACCAGGCTCAGGGAGGGGCAGTCTTCTGCTGGGACTGGTTGGGGCTGAGGGAGAGAACCAGGAAAAAGACATGCTGTGGAGGGGAGCAGAGATCGATCACTAATGATTAAATGCAGAGTGGTGCATACAGAGCAAAAAGAGAAAGAAACACTCAGTGCATCATGGGAACCCCCCAGCAGTCTACGTCTATAACAGCATAACTAAGGGATGGTTCAGGGTCACCTGATCCAGCCCTAACTATAAGCTTTAGCAAAAAGGAAAGTTTTAAGCCTAATCTTAAAAGTAGAGACAAGATGGAGAAGCTTCAGGAAATCTATCCTCAAGTATACAGCAAGTTCATTGATGGCCTATTTGTACTTAGAAGAACAGACAACTACTGGGCAGGAATATACAGTGACCTCTATATAGAACAAGTCCTCATGAGGAATGTTAAGGTGGTTGGAGGACTTACAAGAGGTAGTCTGATATGGTTACTATCTACTCCAGCATGTGCAGAGGTTAACAAGGCCACGAGAGAGGTTACAAGCCTTTGTGAAAGCAAAATAATTGCTTTGATGTGACGCCATGTTTATTTGATATTGTATTCATCACTGTGGGAATGCACTGTGAAATGTCCTTGCTTAATCTAGAGACTGTTCATGCAGTTTGCGCAGATCGACTGATAGCCACATGTTTCTGTCTGACCCAGAGTGACACAGAGTCTGTTCTGATCACGCCTAACTGCAGCCTTGAGACAAAACATTTTTTGTGGGGATTCGTCTCTCCACAGCCTGTTTCCAGATGAAGTCATTTTCAGATAGCTACCAGTATCAAGTTAGGTAGATAAGCTCATGAGAACTTGCACATGAACACTGTCCTGACACGTGTACATAAGGGTGCACTCTAAGTGCTGATTCGCACACACGCTCAGACACTTGCTGCATGCTGTTCGTTTTGTGTGTCCAAAGCGCTTTGTATAATAAACCTGTTAGTTTATTAGTTTACACACAACGTCCTGACCCTTCCTTCCACAGACAGCCAGAGACCACTTGGTCCAAAGTTTGAAATTCTGCCTCCACAAACTGGTGTCAGGAAGTGGGATGCTCTCTGGACCATTGGACTCGGACCGGACGGATGGCCAAACAGATCTAGTTGGTAGAGAGCTGCCTTGTACCCCCTATTAATGGACGGAGGTCGACCGGCTCTGGGTTCTCGATCGTGAGTGCAATATTCCACGAACCGTGGGGATTGTACCAACAACACTGGTGAGAAAGGCTATCATTTTTATTGTGGAAGTTAAAATTGACTTTGACAACCAGGTAGAGAAGCTTGAATCTTCGACTGGACTGGGTTGCTTGATGTGAGGACGTTTCGCTTCAAATCACAGAAGCTTCCTCAGCTAAAATTCTTGCTCTGGTAGTCTGACTTCTGTCTTGACTCCTGTAGAGAAGAATAAACCAGAAGCCAACAAAAGCTGGAGTTTTTAACCTAACCAGACCCCACCTACCGAGAGGCTGACTGCTATAGGCTAGTGACTAAACAATAGCTCTAATTAGCACCTATTGTGCTCTAGTTAGCACTCTCTTAATGACAGGACGGAAGCCTCCCCTGATGGCTCCCTTGACGACTCTCTCCTGATGACGTGAATGACTCATTACCATGAACAAAAGACTGAAACTGCTTTGACGTGAGTAGCACATTGTAAACAAGGGACAAAGCGTGTCTGAGACCCGCTCCGCGGTTAAGTCTGGGTTTCAACTGTTTTACAAAGAATGCTTCCTTGACACCTCTCTCAAACCATTTCTTCTCTCTGGCTAAGATTTTAACTTCCTTGTCCTCAAACGTGTGGTTAGTGTCTTTCAGGTGGAGATGAACTGCAGACTGAGGTCCACTGGCGACCTCTCTGCGGTGCTGGTATAGATAGGCTGGTATAGATTCAAGCTTCTCTACTATGGAAACCACCTGGACAACTGAGAGCCTACACAGAAACTTTGACAACCAGGTGTTGCAAGTTAAAATAAAACTTTATTAACTGAGTGTGGGCCCTGGTAAGAAACCCTTTAAAGACAAGTAGTCTGAGTTTCTGAGGTAAGAGTCAACATAAAAAAAACCTGACTCCAAGTGTAGAACCTCCTATGAACTGTATAAATGTGTTTCAATTTCAATTTGTGACACATTTGAAGTTGAAAAGTTACAGTCTGAGATATCTACCCTCATATTAAACCAATTTTCTGTGTTGTATAATTGTTAATCTAGATAAAAATTTGATGACTTAAGAAATGCCAAAGAAACAAATTAAGACATATTAGTTGTTTTCCATGCTTCAAAATCTTGTTATTGCTTGTCCACTACTAAACAAGGTCTTCATTTTCGAATTTGTATTATTTTGACAGAAACTTTCTCACTAAAGTGCCATAATCACTTAAAAGGTTGAAAGGTTTTTTGCACTTTTGTCCAACCATCAGACTTTATTTACCGGACTATAAGAAAATAGGGGAGTTAACTCTGTTTTACTTTTTATGATCATCATCATCATCATCTATTTTATTTGAGCAGAGGATAAGAAATACAGAAAACAGAAAAAAAAAAAAAAAACAGAAAACAATTTAACAATAACATAAAACACAAAAAAACTGAATTTACTATTAACTCAGGACATTGAATCTGCTCAAAAAGGAGTGGGAGGAAGAAAACTTATTTAATCCCACCCCTTTATTCAAATTTAACATAAAGTGCATAGCTGCTTCCCGTCAATTAGATAGAAAATTAAGAAAATAATACATTTAAATACTTGTAAATTCCCACAATAGATACCAACAGCAGCAAGAAAACAATACCAGTATAATAAACAAGCGACAAGCACATACCAACAATGGTAAGAAATCAACTATACCAGTTACGGCAAAGAAAACAAACATATGATGCTCATACCAACAATGGTAAGAAAACAACAATACCAATTACGGTAGAAAGCAAACATATAAAAAACATATCAACAATGATAAGAGACAACAATACCAATTATGATGAAGAAACAAACATATGAAAGAAAGAAACATATAATGCACAAACCAACAATTGTGATACAGAGTCATGAGCCATGAATGTAAAATGGCTTTTATTGTTAAGTCTCAATCATTCTATACCGATCCCAGACCCTCTGTTTATAATGTGACTTGAATTCATGAATGTTTTGGCATTGCTTGAGTCTGACGTCCAAACCATTCCATAACTTTGCTCCACATACAGACACACAAAAAATTTTCCGAGTGGTTCTAACTTTTAATAATGTGAATTTGGCAAAACCTCTAAGATTATGAACACACTCTTTAACTGAGAAGAACTTTAGAATGTTACTTGGCAGTGATTTGTTAAATACCTTAAATAAAATCTGTAATGTAGAATATTTTACAAGATCATGAAATTTAAGCAATTTTGATTGCATAAAAAGATTATTGCTATGTTCTAAAAACCCAACTTTATGTATGATCCTTATTGCTCGTTTTTGTAGTATAAATAGTGGTTGTGTTGAACATTGATAGTTGTTACCCCACACTTCAACACAATATGTTAAGTATGGGAGAACTAAAAAACAGTATAATGTACGGAGTGCATTATGATCAAGAAATTGCTTTACCTTATTCATAATAGAGAGGCTTTTTGAAATTTTCATTTTTATGTGTCTGATGTGGGCTTTCCATGTTAATTTACTGTCTATTATTACTCCTAAAAATTTGTTTTCAACTGAGTTTTCAATTTGGACACTGTCTATACATATTTGTAATTTAGATCTAATCTTATAATTACCAAATATCATTGCTTTTGTTTTATTTAAATTTAATGATAATTTGTTACTGTCCATCCATTTTTTTATTTTACTTAGTTCGTCATTTACAGTATTTATAAGTTCATTGTAATTATCACTACTGTAGAATATATTTTTATCATCAGCGAATAATATTAGTTTCAGTGATCTAGATGCATTAAAAATGTCATTAATATACATATTAAACAGTTTGGGACCCAACACTGCCCCCTGGGGGACACCACAAGCAATGCCAAGACATTCAGATTTGTAATTTCCCATTTCCACGTATTGGACCCTATCTGTAAGATAACTTTTTATCCAATTTCCTGCAACTCCTCTGATACCATAATTCTCTAATTTGTTGATTAAAATTGAATGGTTAATTGTATCAAATGCTTTTTTAAGATCAATGAATATTCCAACAGCATATCTTTTTCTGTCCAATGCATTAGTAATTTCTTCTATTGCCTCAATAACAGCCATTGAAGTGGTTCTTTTCTGTCTAAAGCCATATTGACCTTCGTTTATTAACTGATATTTTTCTATGAATTTTTCCAAACGAGAGTCAAACAATTTTTCTAGGATTTTTGAAAACTGTGGGAGTAAAGAAATTGGTCTATAATTGGTAAAAATATGTTTGTTGTCATTTTTGTACAGTGGTATAACTTTTGCAATTTTCATTTTTTCCGGAACACATCCAGTTTGGAATGACAAATTACAGATATAGGTCAGAGGTTTTGAAATGTTGTTGATGACTTTTTTGACTAATACCATGTCTATATCGTGACAGTCTGTAGACAGTTTGTTTCTGCATTTATTAACAATGTCTTTTATTTCCTGTTCATTTGTTGCTGAAAGAAAAATTGAATTTATGTTTCTTTTTATAGTTTCATTAGACTGCTGAATTCCTGGATTTGGGATTTCAGCTGCCAAATCAGGGCCAACATGTACAAAAAATTTATTAAAACCATTCACTATATTATTCATGTTGTAATCATGAACATTTTTTATCAATAAAATAATCTGGATATCTTGTATTGGAAGATCCTGGTTTAATTAGGTTGTTCAAAATGTTCCAAGTTTCTTTGATGTTTTTATTTTTTTGTAGAATTTCATCATAGTACAACTTTTTACTTATTCGGATGACTTCTGTTAATTTGTTTTTATATACTTTATATCTTATTTCAGCTTCTTTTGTTTTTGAATTAATAAATTTTTTATAAAGGCTGTTTTTTTTTTTTGCAGGCTTTTAATATTCCTTTAGTTAGCCAAGGACATTTATTGTATCTTTTATTTTTATAGTATTCTTTAAGGGGACAATGTTTTTTATACAACGTGCAGAAAATATCTATAAAATTGCTATATGCACCATCTACATCTGACTCACTGTAGACTGTACTCCAGTCTTGTATACTTAAACTGCTGTTGAAGGCATTTATTGTTTCTTCTGTTCTTATTCGTTTATGGACTACTTCTCTGTCATGATTAGTTTTTTTAAGGTCACAGTCATAAACAATAAAAACAGGTAAGTGATCAGTGATATCACATATGAACAGGCCACTTATAACTTGATTTTCAATAATATTCGTAAAGATATTATCGATTATTGTGGCACTGTGAGATGTTATTCTACTTGGTTTTGTAATTGCTGGATAAAGGGACATACTATACATTGTGTCAGAAAAAGCATCTATTGATTTCAGTTTTTCAGGATTCAAAAGATCTATATTAATATCCCCACAGACAAATATATTTTTAGTACTTATTTCCGAGAACATTTTTTCCATTTGTTCATTAAAAATGTCAATACTTGAACCAGGTGACCGATATACACAACTTACAATAATATTTTTCCTCTTTTTGTTGTCTATTTCGACTGTCAGACATTCCATTACTCCATCTATTGTTACTGACATACTTTCTACAACCGTAAACTGAATTGTTTTATGAATATATAATGCAACACCACCTCCTGTTTTGTATTTCCTGTTTACATAATGCAACTCATAATCTTCTAAATCAAAATCAATACCTTTTTCCTTTTGTAACCAGGATTCTGATATGGCAGTAATACTAAATGGTGATATAAACTGTTGCAAATATTCCTTTATAGAGTTAAAATTGGTGTACAAACTTCGGCTGTTGAAATGTATGATTGACAATTTGTCGTCCGAAGTCGTAACATTTGTATACTGGTCTTGTGTATAGTAATCACAGTTCATATTTATTGAAACAAGAAGGTTGTTGACCGGGTCAGTTTCATTTTCCTGATCTTGTGTGTTGTGCTCAGTATATTTAAATGTTTCCAGTTCCTTTTGTTTAAATTGTAAGATTCTCTGTAACAAATCTGTATCTTTGTTGTTCTTTGGTGTGAATATGTTTGTTGAAATGTTCATGGTGGTGTATAGAGTCTCACATTGTTACCTTTATCTTTCAGTTATATTTGTTAAGCTCTTCTATATTTCTCACCACCATAACTTTTGCTTCTTCTGGTGTACCATTCAGTTTGATGAGAATCCTACAATTTGTTACCCACGTTTGCTGAATTCTTTGCTGTTTCTTTAGGTTTCTTGCTTTCTTGGCTATATCGGCATTCTTTTTGGTTAAGTGATCATTCATGAATACATTTGTTCCTTTTAGTTTGAATCTTTGCTTCAAGAGTGCCCTTTTGTTTCTTCTGTTGGCAAATCTTACGATGACGGTTGGCCTCTCTCCGGTTTGTCTCAGAGTGTGACACGCCTCAATGTGCTCCAGGTCCAACTCTATCCCTCTACTCTGGAGGTAGGATGCCACCTGTTGCTCCACAGAGAGCGTCTCCTGCTCACTGGGCTCCTCACCACCACCAACAACCGCACGCGCGTACGAGCGCGGCTTAATTTGGATTCCTGAGATGACCACATCGTTCATACGAGAATGTTGCTCCAGTTCCTCCACTCGCTGCTCCAGCTCTGTGATGCGCCGGTTTTTCTCCTCATTCTGGAGGCGCAGCTGTTTAACCTCCTCCAAAAGTTCCAAGAGCTGTGTCTGCTGCATTTTGACAGCAGACACATCCTCAGCCAGAGAGTCAAGTGACTCTTTCAAGTCTCCGTAGTTCAATTTGGACGGCATCTTGTTAATAACTCCAACCTTACTTCAAGACAATTCCTCTTGTATTTCCTCACAGGTTTGGCATCCTGCTCAGTCCTGTCTCTGCCAGGGTTTTTATGGCTGTTAGTGCGCTTCAGTCACTTTTCCCAGCCGGTATTAACTTTGGACACTTGACTTGGCTAACTAGCGTGTAGCCCCGTTAGCTCGCAGTTAACCTCGGCACCACTCCTTCCTCCTTCCTCCGGGCTTCTTCTCAAACTGCCTCTACAAAGAAGCTGCGACTCTGCTTAGAAACTGATAAGACACAAGATGGGTTTACTACCTCACCAAGGATTTAGCCTTTCTTTGGTTTTTGATTTGTGGTTAGGGTCAACACTTGCCTGCGGAGCAGGACGCATTTCTGCACCCAGCTAGATTTTTGGAAGTCACATTTTCATGAATTTTATTTCTTCTGTGTGTTAAGAGTTCCGATATCCTTGGCATGTTGGTTAAGTCCACACAAATGGCTTTACGTAAATACTACCATAAAGTCAATTACAGTACACAAAGGTAACTCTGGAAAAAGTAAAATAACAAAAAATGTCAATTTATGTCTTGTTTTAGGGGTTCAGTTATAATGTGAAAGGAGTAAGTAACGCTATAAAAAGGAAAAACATTTTAACTCAGTTGAAAAAACTTAATTGCTCAACTTGGTTGTTCCAGGAAATTCACTTAAATGAGGTAGAACACAAGAAACTGAAAAGAGACTGGGTTGTACGGATATTATGTGCATTTTGTTCAAATAGCAGAAAGAGAGGAGTGGCAATTTTGATAAGCCAGTCCATTAATTTTTCATTACAGGAACATTAGGTGGAGTAGAGCTAACAATCATGAATGACTACACTCCAAACGAAGACGACCCTGCCTTCTTTAAAGAAGTAGCATCTGTACTGGCAAGTGAAGCCAGAGGTACCATAATTGCTGGGGGAGACTTTAATTGTGTTTTAAATGCGAAAATGAATAAAGTACCTTGTAATTATGGACCCCTTAGCAGGAAATCCAAAGCAGCAAAACACATGTTGGAAGAATTAGGGTTTGTGGAAGTTTGGAGAGCCAAGAATCCAATGACAAAAGATTTTACCTTTATGTCTGTGGTACACAGGTCATATTCTAGAATTGATCTGATATGCATCTCAAAACAGAACTTGCATAAAACAAGAGACTGTGTCATTGAACCCAGTACTTTATCTGATCTGGTCCTGTAAAGCTGAAATTAAATTTAGGCTTTGAGTGTGTCAGATCCCCGAGTGTCAGCCCTGTTACAGGAGGCACTGGACCAGCTCTCCGTCTAAAGGGCCTGGCAGTACCAGAGTGACCAGCAGTTTGAGCCTGTGAGAATGTTCAGTTTTTTTTTAAGAAGTGGTGCAGAAGCTTCTGTTGAATTAGAAAAAGTTACCAGTCTTAAAAAACATTTCTGCAGTGTGTAAATTTTAAGGAGATTGAACGGGTATTACTAGGGGAGCTACGGCCACTACCTCCCCCCCCCAAAGGACTAAACTAAACCAACTGTTTTAGGTTCCTTAGATGACCCCAAAACACAATCAGGATGTTCCCAAAAATAAAAACTTTTTTCCCACTAAAACACAAAAGCAACATATAAACAACTTAAATATCACAGAGATTCAATGGGAAGACCATTGCAGGTAACAGCAAACTAATGTGCGCCTAAACTACAATCATTCATGGGTTTATCATTAAAATACACAGTAGGAACAAACAATAGGCTTAATAATGATAGAAATCACTGGTGTTTAAGTAAAAAAAAAAACCAACTATTTTGGAGGCCATCTTGGATAACTGGCTTGAGGCCAGTTTTTATTTTTGGGAACATCCTGATTGTGTTTTGGGGTCATCTAAGGAAGGTAAAAAAGTTGGTTTGGTTTAGTCCGGGGGGGGGGGGGGGGGGGTGCAAAGGTAATGGTCGTAGCTCCCCTAAGTATATGTGTTTGCCCAAATTATGTTAACGTACATGAAATATGGATAAATCACAGAATAATACAGGGTCAAGGCTTGGGCTGAGGACACTCGCGCTCCATCAGGGTATTCCCAGATCTTAGTGTAAATGGGGCAATAGCAGAGAGTCTCGCAGACTGTCGGGTAAAGGGGGTCCCCTCTCTCCATTTTGCTCGAATGCCACAACACCTCAGCATTTGCCTCCACCTTCATACTTCTGTCTACAATCACCAGGGGTAGGAAGGGGATGCTTCTAGGTCCAATTATCCCTCCTGCTGAATTGATGGGGAAGTGGGTCTTGTAACACCCGGGACACCACAGAGCGGGGGTGACATCCCAAAAGTGGTCAACGTGCCTTAGAGTGGCACCGCAGTGTATACAGCCCACTCCATCCTACAAAACAACATATGCATCAGTAATTCAAAACAGCTGTATATAAAGAAGCAAGCAAGCAGGTAAGGCCCTCATATCAGGGATCCTTTATTCCGGGTTTGTAGCGTGCCTCAGTGACGATAGCCTAGGAGAGTTTAGATGAGAGCTAAGTCGAATTGGTGGTGTCGCCATCGCATTAGGTGTGGTGGTCGCCCTGGGGAAGCAGGCAGCATAGGTCATGAACCATGTCACCGTAACTAGTTGGTCAATTAAGGTCATCCGGAACAGCACCGAAAGTATACCCCAACCCAGGTACCAAAGGGTAATGCTGCCGAGTCTGAGAAACCAGTGCTTCCGTGATTTCGGTTGTAAGGCACTGGTCAAGGTTGCTGCGTATCTCAACAGTCCCATGATCATCATGGCTTCACATAAAACATCAGTGATGGCCCTTGGTGTGACGAAAAGTGCAGAGGACCATCCAACAAAAGATGGTCGTACCCTACCATAGTCCAAAGTGGTTAGTGGTTACTGTGAATCGCCCTAGGACGTGAATTAAGAACAGGGATAGGCATAGGTCGCGTGTCGTGAAATAGCAGTTGACAACCACTAGCTTGGCACAACCATGGAGCAGGGCCAGTATTCGCAGCGGCTGACTTAGGGTCCAGTGGCCAACGCAGCAGTAGAGGAGCCATAGAGTTAAAATTGGAATAAACTCCAGGTTACTCAAAAGTAACCTGGAGTTTATTGCAGGTTACTTGTGTTGTTACTGAACAAGGCTGTTGTGACTACCTTGGCTCTGTGTGCTCTCAGAAGCTTTTCTTCTTCCGAGTTCGGCGCTGGAATGATCAGGGCGTGCCGGCGCCTAGGATGTTGTGCCCTGTTGCTCCTCCCCCCTGTGGAGGAGGTGCTTCCTATCTTCTTCCACTTTTGACTGATCTCACCTCCCACATGAGTGCAGGGCGGCTTGAACGCCCCCTTTCACCAGAACGAATCCTATCGCTCCGGTGATAATAACCCCTAAAAGCATCAATAAACAGGGCCAAACTTTACCGAGCAGGTTGCCTATCCAACCCGTCACTACTTCAAATCCTCCTTCAATTATTTCTCCTGTCTTCTAGTACTGTAGTGAAGACTTCTTTAATAGCCATTCCTGCTCTCTCGTACCAGGTGCATTCATGCTCCTTTCTTCCTTCTCCACAGTGCATCCAGTGCTCCTCAGGCGAATGGCAAGTTCCGTTGTTGTAAATGCGATTCGGCCCCAGCCATTCATACCCGCGGGTTTCATTACCCTCACACAGGCTCTTTCTGAAGGCATGTCCTTCGGCCAGGAAGATTGTAGGATCCGTAACAAATGGCACTATTTTTCCCACTACCTCCTTCTTCCGTGCATTCCATGTACCAGAATGACCTTGGCACATCTGACCTTAGATGGAAATTCTCTTTTCCACACATTGTTTATCTTTTTCCAAACTGTCTGATGTCCATAGGTGTCGAATTTGTCGGCATAATGCTCCTGGCAGTGGTCCTTCCAGCCAGGAACATGTTGACAGTGCCGGCGGGTAAGACTGATCATGCACATAGTATTCGCTCTATCACAGCGCATGCTCCAGGGTCTTGGACTGACATAGGGCTCTAGTTTGCTCCAAATACTAGGCCATATGGCACGATCTTTGGCATAAACCGTAGCTAGGTGCTGATATTTATCAGTAATTATATCAGTAATTATTGCTGTTGGTCAGACAAGGAATTGCCCACTCTTTCACCTCACTTTCCTCTATTCCCCACCATGTTGACTCCGTATCGCTCTTGTGGTTTTCGTTCCAGGCTTGGAGAACACCCTTGGTAGTCTGGTTCTTCTTTACTCCTGTGCAATCATATATGCACTATACCTACCCTTTAGTTTTGACTTCATATATGCGGCAAGGAGATTTACTATCACTTGTGTAGATTGTACCATTTAGGCTGTCAAAGATGTTGTCTGCCACACATTGGTCGATCTTCTGGAAATCCCCTGCTGGCACCACCATCAGCTCATCAGGTTTTAGTAGCTTCTGTACATACATATCTGTCTGGTATGGCCCTTTGAGGCCTCGACCAGTCCATGTGTATCCTGCTGGGAATGTGCTTACAAAGTGTTGCAACTGGGTGATCCAGATCCATGGCAAGGTGTCGTTAAAACATTTCTCATGATAAGCGCTTGGTATCTAATTTGATATCCCATTGTTCACCAGGTACCAAGGCTCTGTTGCTCTGGTGATCACCATGAAGTTGTGAGCATTACAGCTCCTCTGCATATTCCAAAAACATGGGGATAAGAACTTCATTTGTCGCAATACGCAGTTTCTAGTAATGCTCCTATATGACTCTTTATACAGGGCAACCTTAAAGTCCGAGTTTATGGACTTCACAGTGGGCCTTGCTAGCGGTGTAATGAATGGGACAGCTGTTCCTGGTGCCGGCGTTGGCGTGGCACCTGTGGCTGCAGTTGGGCTGCTAACAGCTCTGACTCCCTTTTTTAAGTTGGGGTTGGGTTTTATTTCTGTTTTCCTGGAGTCTTGTTTCTTTTTCTTTGTTGGCCTGGGCATGAATCCTCTTAAGCCAAGATGATATCCAATTTGGGTTCTTGTTTCTTTTCTCCTTACTGGTTCGGGTGCTCATGTCTGGTCATCCACAAGAGAGGATGTAGTACCCCCAAAACTCCCATCTTGGCAATACTGTGGTGCAGTTGTCGTTTCGGGCAGCTGCCGGGAGTATTACTACTTCTTCCCAGTAGCCCTGTTGGTTGTATCCTGGTAGGGGAGTGCATCCCCATGAGCAGTACCAGGCTGGTTCTCCGGGCATCGCTCGTATCCATGTGCAACTTACATTCTTTGCTTCTTTACTCTTCAAGTGCAGAATTTGTAGCATGATCCCTTCATCCTGGTCAGTAGGCAGTGTCTCTTGAAGAACCTCTCTTCCCACAGTTAGGTTACCTTTCCTGGTGACATTCGAAACGGCCTCGGTTCCATTCAAGGCTCCAGTCTTTTAGCCCTTGCTCCTGCGTCAAGTTTGCTGTGGGATTTCTTTCCCATATCATGACGAAGGTTCTTGATTCCACTACACAGCAGGCCTGCTGAACAGTTTTGGTTGTGTCATATTGGACCCTGGATAGGGCCCAAGGGTGGCTACCATAATGGTAGAGGATACCCAAGACTATAGCAAGTCCTATTGTTGCTACCATAATGTTGACCATCAAGCATAAACAAAAATGTACGTGATCCGGTCCACTGCCGTTCTCGTGGTGGTTGCTGCTGCTCTTCAACGCCGCCTTCTCCAAATTCATCAATGGTTTATGCCACGACCCATCTTTTGACTCTATACTGAGTTGTATCATCATAGTCCGAATATTTCTCCACAGCCTGCCTTGAAAGAGGAAACAATATTTTGGCTCACTGACTGGCGGCAAGATCATGTCCTCGTCAAGTGGTCGCTCAGTTACAAGCAACCTCAGGTGCTGGTTCTCAATCACACATCGATCTTGGTCTCTTTCTCTCTTGCAGAGCTGTTGATTCATTTGGAAGCTGTTGGTCTAAATCACGAAGGGTCCCAACCAGATGTCGGTATAGATTCCTTGTAGCGGATCACCTTATTTCAATCTCTTATCCTTAATCTGTATGTGGACCATGTTTAGTACCCAGGGGGATGATTTTGGGCATCTGGGGACAGGCTGGAATTGCCAAGCTGTATTGAAAGCAGTCTGCAGGCGCAGTCCATCCATCACCACCCTTCAATGTTTAGCCTGTCTTGTGGACAGGAGATTTGCATCTCTCTTGTATTCACGGTTACTGACAAAGTATCCTCCTGAGCCAAAACGATATCCAATATCTTAATAATCTTTGTTTGGCCAGTCCAGATATATTCTCTCGTTGGGCAAATCCAAATATGGGCCGTTCCTATTTACAGTTTGTGAGTCTATCTTTTGAGCTATCTGCATTTTCACAGTCAGCTCCTCCCGTCCTTGATTTACTTCTTTGTCTGAGGATTTTTTTTGGATCCCCATTTTAGATGGAACCACAATTCCGAGCGCTTGGCAGACTTCTTTCTTATTGATGCTGGAGCTTCTACTGGCTTCAGCTTGTTGATCACTACTTTCACATCAGTTCCCACCGAGTAGATCTCTCTGCATGGCAAGACTACCATCTGGGCGGTTAGTCTAACCTTTACTGTTTGGTCTGGCCTTTTAGGCTTGTCTGCTGTACAAGCCACTCCTCCCAGAATGTGCAACATTCCTTTCCTCTGCCACCCCTCGGGAGTCACGTGATACTCCACTGTCTTTACCTTGGCTTTATCCCCCGCACTGGCCCAGGCATCTAGGCCAGTAGTGTCATAATACAAGGCAGTACCTTGTGCTCTTTCTTCCCTTGGTACTTCTGACAAATCCTCTGACGTAATGTCAGGTCTCCTTACCACTTCTTTAATCAACCTCACCCAGGTAGTCAGCTCCCACGGGCCTTCCCATCCTTTAGACTGAGCTAATTCCTGGGTATCATCCGGGAGCTCTTCCATCCCTGTGGTGTAGCCATGTTGCATTGGTTCCCTGTATACCCTGAAAACCAGAGGTACTTGGCTTGTGTCTGGAGGTAGATCTGCGGCCTGCCCGCATCGGGTATCATATGGCCAGCTCTGGCAGATTGATTCTTGTAGAAGGGTGCACTCCCATCCCTCCATATCCAATGATGGGTAGATGCATGGTGCCGATGGACCTGCCCCTGCATCTTTCAGTGTCTTATCTTCTTCATCCTTCTGGGGCACTGCTTTAGCAGCAGAGTTTGCCCAAGCCTCACCCGATTTATAGGCTCTGAGAGGATCCAGATACCCCCTTACCTGCCACCCTTGGGCATTGGCTACATGTAGGAGCCTTCCCTGTGCGGTGTAGAGTGTGCAGGCGTTGCAAAATGTAACGGAATTCCCATCCCACTGCCAGGTGCACTCAGCTGGGTCCAACTTCGCCCCTCTCAGATCCCTCTGAGTCACAAGGATGAGCCTGGGGAGCCATGTCACTGCACATAATCCACATACGTAGGCATCCAAGACCTTTACAGGTTTAAAACGTATATTCTTGAACTCACTCCTCACCCCCTCTGGCTTCAGGGGTGTCTCACTCCCTAGGCCTTCCCACTGGACTGTTAGTGCCGAGATCCTTAAACAGACCGCACATGAATTTTGGACTTTTCTCCACTATATCACTTCTTTTTCATCCTCTTCTTCACTTCTTTTTCATCCTTTTTCAATCCTCTTTTGGCATAATCCACCTTTCTCAGACCTTTGCCTGTCCAGAGTTCTGAGGTTGTTCTTCTTAAGGCAACCACCCCATAGACAGTGGCCAATCTGATGTAGGGTGATAAGTTGTGTGTGTTTTTGGCCATTCTTGGTTCCTGGTTTCTTCTAGTTAAGAATTGGTTTGCGCTGCTTACCCCATGGATTCCTTTCTTATTCAACTCTACTGTGTTACTATCCATTATTTTCACCACTATGTCTGAGGTGTCATACTTGGCTTTGACCGCAGTGTTGGTGGGATGCTCTCGAGCTTTTATCCACACTTTCTGTCCAACATGAAAATGGGCTTTTGGTTCAGGATTGCAAGTTTTCTCCTCATTGCCCCACCCCACTTCATGAGTCATAAATGGGCATTGGTTCAATTCTTCAGAAGGGGATGGCCTTCCATCATGATGTCGGCCATTTAGACCCTTCCCAATTTCCAGGGCATTAACGCTCCATTCCTTCATGTTGGCATTTTTCTCAATCCAATTTTTAACCAACCCAATGGTCCACTCCACCACCCCATTTGCTTGAGGTGTATACGGAGGCGAGTAGATTTTCATCACCCCATTCGTCTGGCACCATTAGTACACTTGACAGTTGTGAAAATGAGTATCATTGTCTGTCCTTAGCTCTTTTGGTTCTCCTAAATGATGGCATGCCTGTTCCAGTATGCTAATCACACTGCTGCCATTGGCCTTCCTTACCAGTTTAACAACTACATAACCTGACATAGAATCCACTAGCACCAAAAGGTATTTCTCACATTTCTTTCCGGTCACCCCCAAGGGCTCGGCTACGTCCATGCATACTGATCCCCATGGAATGGTGCTCTTTATGGTGAGACCATCCACCCTCTGTCTTCTTCGCCCTGTGTTGAATGGACCACATACATTGCAGCCTATAAGGACAAGGCAGACGTGGTCAACTGGAATCCAAAGTAACTGCTTCTCCAACTCCTTCCATGTAGGAATGGTGCCCACATGGCTTAGCACCTCATGTACGGCCCGCACCATTTCCTCCATGGACACTTTTGGGACTACCCTTCCTTTAGGGTTTTTTTCCCCACTTCTTGATCCCAACAAAGACGGCCTTTCTCAGCTGCACATAACGGTCCATTTCATTGTTCCCGCGCCAATGTCCTCCATCTCGTCCATGAGTAATCTGGTGTACCACCTCCAGGTCCATGGTTAGCCTCAACTCGGCTATTTTCTTGCATAAATATCGATGGGCCACTGGTTTCCCCTTGGCTCCTTCAAATCCATTCTTTTCCCACATGAATAAATCTTCTTTAAGGGCCTGTGCACAGTAATAACTATCTGTTATCACTCTGGCCTACTTATCTTATGTTTCCCCAATTCCAAGAGTCGTTCCATTATCACTGTAACTTCTCCAGCCTGTGCATTGCCTGGAGTTCGGCCTTTCCACCGGTGCTACTATTTCCCTTGATACTGTTGTGAAAGTGTCGTGACACGGACCCACAACAGGGGGCGTTAATGAACGGACAATGGATAAGCCAAAAGTAACAATTTAATGTTGTGAATCGCACAACGACATACAGACAACAACAATATGGTGGACTGTCAATTATACACCAGGTGACGTGTGGGCAGGCTCGATGATAGAAGACGCCTGGTGAGAGAAGAGCCGGATCCCACACAGCTTCCACCACCAACGGAGCTGAAGAACACCGGAGCCGCCAAGCCCTGCGCCCCAGGTGGCCGCTGTCTTCAGCAGTCAGACCCGGTACTGCTGGCAGAGAACAGAGACAGTCCTGATGAGTGTGAGTTCGCACACTCAGTAATCCCACAGTCTGTATTCAGTAAGGAGGGAGCACCTCCACCTCCAATCACACACTCGTGCAGCTCCTGTCTAATCACTTATCTGGTTGGGGTGTGAAGCGAAGCCGTCGCTGATCACACCAAACGCCAATCCCACAGATAAGGACACCGTAACAGGAAAACGGCTGCAATAGAGTTCAGACTTTTACACAAGGCTTTGTTCAGCAGAGAAAATTACCTGAATGGTAGCTGATTTCTCGGCGAGGAGGTGGAGTTGCAGTCCGGTCTTTGTAGTGGTGGTGATGGGTGACAGCTGGGGTTGATAGGTGACAGCTGTCACTTCCAGCGGCTCCGACGTCCTCTCGTGCTTGGAGCCCGCACTCCAAGCAGGGCGCCATCTGGTGGTGGTGGGCCAGCAGTACCTCCTCTTCAGCGGCCCACACAACAGATACTTGATGATGTATCCCCAATACGCCATATTGTCTTTACCCTTTCGTGATCGTCTGTAAACCGGGTCCAGTCATACGGCTCCTTCTCGGGTTGCTCCTTCCCCTGTGGTTCTTTCCTAGCCGGTTGTTATGGGCTTTGGTGCTCTCAATGGTCCCTTTCCTCAGGAACTGGTGCACTAGGCTCTGGGTAACAACTTTGATCCCTTGACCCTGGGCAAGTTCTTTTTTACAGCAGCCAAGTATGTGGCAAGGACTGCTAGTTCTTTCTTCTCCAGGCAGATATTTATTTTCTATCGAGGACAGGGTATAGCTCCACAGGGTTACCATGCCCCGTCCTTCATTACTCACTTTTACCACAGAGTCCTCTTCCTCGCAGCTTACTTCAGCTATTAACCTGGCTGTTAGGCTCCTTGGTTCCAGCCTGACTGCATCGTGGATAACCCTTTTCAGCTTCTCCAGATCGTCTTGAACTGTGGCTGTCCAGATCAACTGCCCACCAGGTCGTTGGTCTGGTTCTCCTGTTTTCTTTCTGAGACAGGCGTATAGGGGTTTAGCATATCTCTGGTAGTGTGGAACATGAGCTCTCACGTAATTGCAAAGCCCCAGTATCTTCTGCAGCTGATTCTCAGATTGTGGTGGTTTAATCTGTCATATTTTTTCCCTGCATCCTTCTGAGAGCCCCAGGTCCAAAGATACCTGGAACCATAAGTAAGTTACCTTGAACTGCCCAAACTGGCATTTCTTCAGGTTGAGCCTTCAACTACATCATCCCGGAGATCCTGTGTACTGAGCCCCCTCCTGTTCACCCTTTACATGCACGAATGCTCTCCGACCCATCCCACAAACACCATCAAAAAGTTTGCGGATGATACCACCGTGATTGGGCTCATCTCAGGGGGGGATGAGACAGACTACAGAGATGAAGTAAATCGACTGACAGCGTGGTGTTCAGCTAACAACCTGCAGCTGAACACATCTACATCCAAGGGAACTGTGTGGAAAGGGTCAGCTCCATCAGGTTCCTGGGAGTGCAGCTCTATAACAGCCTCTCCTGGACTGCCAACATCACAGTGGTGGTGAAGAAAACCCAGCAGCGACTCCACTTCCTGAGGGAGGAGAGCGCTGCAGAGGGTGATTAAAACGGCCCAGGGGATCACTGGCTGCTCTCTGCCCAGCCTGGAAGACATTGCCAGCTCTCACTACCTCAGCAGAGCTGCCAGCATCAGCAAAGACACATCCCACCCCAGCAACCACCTGTTTGACCTACTACCTTCCGGCCGATAGTATAGGTCAATCAAAACTAGGACAAACAGACTCAGAGACAGCTTTCTCCCCAGAGTGATCACTGCTCTGAACAAAAACAAATCACTCTAATCCGCACCTTCAAGTTTCTTGTGCAATATCTGTAAACCATGTGCAATATTCCCGTGCAATATGATTCCACAGTTGTATATAATTCTCGGTTTACATTACTTAGTCCACATTTCATTTTATTTTATTTATTTTACCTTATGTTTATATTAGTTGTACATATACTCTGAATAATTTACCATTAAATTTCACTATCTTTTATTTGACTAAAAATTACTCACACCAATGAAAGCACCTTTTTGGAGTTGCACTCAAATCTCGTTGTAATGCAAATTACAATGACAATAAAGGCGATTCTGATTCTGAGCTTTAGTCCTGCTTCCATGAGCTTCTCAATCACCTGTTGTTACCGCATCGGGTGTTTCATTTTCAATTTCAATTTATTTTCATTTATATAGCGCCAAATCACAACAGAGCTGCCTCAAAGCGCTTCACACAGGTAAGGTCTAACCTTACCAACCCCCAGAGCAACAGTGGTAAGGAAAAACCCTCTGAGGAAGAAACCTCAAGAAGACCAGACTCAAAGGGGTGACCCCCCATGCTACAAACAAATTACAGAACAATTCACGGACGAATATACAAGAAATGCTATTGGCGCACAGGACAGGAGGATCGCCAACATGAATACAACTCCCATCTCTGGATGGAGCTGCACCTTAAACAGAGAAAAAAACAGAATGAGGTATCAGAAAGACAAAAAATACTGTATAATTTGCCAGCATTAAACAACAAGAAAAACAGAGAAATTCTAAGGTGATCGCCGGCCACTAGCCCTAAACCTCACTAAAAGACCCCAGAATTTAGGTAAAGTTGAGGCCGCAGCCCGCTCCAATTACTAATAAATGAATTAAAAGAATAAAAAGCATAAAACAAAACTGTACCAGTATGCTAGCCATATGAAAGGGAAAATAAGTGCATCTTAAGTCTGGACTTGAAAATCTCCACAGAATCTGACTGTTTTATTGACGCAGGGAGATCATTCCACAGAACAGGGGCACAATAAGAGAAAGCTCTGTGACCCGCAGACTTCTTATTCACCTTAGGGACACAAAGTAGTCCTGCACCCTGAGAACGTAAAGCCCGGGCCGGTACGTAAGGTTTAATTAGGTCAGCTAGGTAGGGAGGTGCCAGTCCATGAATAATTTTATAGGTTAGTAGCAGAACCTTAAAATCTGATCTCACTGGGACAGGAAGCCAGTGAAGGGATGCCAAAATGGGTGTAATGTGGTCGAACTTTCTGCTTTGTGTCAAAAGTCTGGCTGCAGCATTTTGAACCAACTGGAGACCCCTAATGCTAGACTGCAGTAAACCAGAAAATAGAACACTGCAGCAGTCCAATCTAGAAGAGATAAATGCATGGATCTGGGTCTCAGCATCAGCCATAGACAGGATGGGACAAATCTTCGCTATGTTTTGCAGGTGGCAGAAAGCAGCCCTAGTAATATTTCTAATGTGGAGGCCAAAGGACAACGAAGGATCAAAAATTACCCCAAGGTTCCTCACTTTGTCAATGTGATGTATGACACACGAGCCGAGGCTGAGCGTTAACTGGTCAAATTGATGCCGATGTCTCACTGGACCAAGAACCATCATTTCAGTCTGGTCTTCGGGGTCTAATAAAGTGCACCCATCCTTTCCAGTTTGTCATAAAAGTGTCCATCTTTAAATTCAAAGAAAAAGTAACCTTTTCCAAAATATATATTTCAATTGTCACGTCTATCCAGTTAAGTGTAGGTCCGTTTTGGAGTTTCCATCTCTTAGTTAAAGCCTTTTTCCCTGCTGCCAGCAACACTCCTAACAGATACTTATCTTTAGCCATCAGTCTCGGTGGAATAATTCCCAAGTACATGGTTTTGAAGTCGAAAGGTATCCATGTATTGAGGACCTCCTGTATTGCATTATGTACATCTTTCCAATAATTTTGTATTTTTGGACAGTCCCAAAACACATGGTAGTGGTTTGCAATCTGACATCCACATCCTCGCCAGCAGAGAGCAGTATTATTATCGTTTTGGTGTACCTTCATGACTGGGGTGATGAAATATCGTATTATGTTTTTCCAACAGAATTCTTTCCATGCATGAGATTTTGTAGTTTTCCATTGAAAAGTACAGATGTCCTCCCATTCTTTATCTGTTATTGTTATATTTCCCTCCCTTTCCCATTTAACTTGTATATATTTTGTTGAGTTAGTTTCTAAATTCTGTAGACTCTTATATAGTCTGGAAATAATTCCTCTCTTTATATTCGATTTGTATGCATCAATAAACAGTTGGACAAATGGTTTACTGGCCTCTCTACCATCCCTGTTTTTTATTTCCTGATTATAGTAATGTCGCAATTGGAGATATCTATAGAAATCTTGTTTTTGTAGTGAAAAACTATCCTTCATACTTTGAAAGCTCATAAGGGTATCCTTCTGTACAATATTACACATTGATGTAATGCCTTTTTCATTCCAGGCTCTAAATCTATCATCAAATTTGTTTGGTGTAAAGTCCGAGTCAAAGGCACACCAGCTTAGAAATCCAACCTCCTCATTCAGTTTATATTTTCTAATTAATGATTTCCAAATTTTGAGAGTGGAGTTCACCCATGGATTTTCGAGTCTATGTATTGTTGTAAGTTTTTATCCGGTAGTATGGCCTGTATGTGTAAATCAGGTATCAGACCGCATTCAATATCTTTCCATTGTGCCTCATAGGAGGGGTCGCACCACCAGATCAGCGCCCTCACCTGTGCCGAAACATAATATTTTTCCAAACATGGTAGGCCCCATCCCCCTTTTTGTTTAGGCAGTTGTAGCGTTTTATATCGTATTCTGGGTTTCTTGACGTGCCATATAAATCTTGATATTATTTTGTCCCATTCTCCAGTTTGCTTTCTTGTAATTAATATTGGTAATGTTTGAAATAGATAGAGGAATCTCGGTAATATATAAATTTTTATTGTTTCAATTCTTGCACTCAAACTTAAGATGGGTATAAGATTCCACCTCCTAAGATCCTCCTTAATCTTACATAATAAGGGTTCGTAGTTTTTTCATAAAGTTTTGTCAAGTCTTTAGGTAGATTTACTCCTAAATATCTGAAGGATTCCGTTTTCCATCTTAGAGGGTATTTTTCTTTCAATTTTTCACATGGTCAAATTATATACTAAAGTTTCAGTTTTATTAACATTTAATTTATATCCCGACATAGAACCTATATTGTTTAGGAAAGTCAGAACCTCTGGTAAAGATGTTTCGGGGTCCTTGAGATATAGAAGGACATCATCTGCATAGCATGCTATTTTATGTTCAGTTTTGTTGACATATATTCCCTTAATTTTAGTATTCTGTCT
This sequence comes from Thalassophryne amazonica, assembly GCF_902500255.1. NCBI lineage: Eukaryota > Metazoa > Chordata > Actinopteri > Batrachoidiformes > Batrachoididae > Thalassophryne > Thalassophryne amazonica. The sequence continues at coordinate 5,563,650 of NC_047107.1, read as the reverse complement.
AATATATTGGGCTAACGGTTCTAGAAATAATGCAAAGAGGAGTGGAGACCAGGCACATCCCTGCCTCACTCCTCTCTCTAAAATGAGTGGTGTGGATAGGTAACCGTTTATTTTAATTCTTGCCATAGGGTTATTGTAGATAGCTTTGATGCTGTTTATCATCATTTCATTAAAGCCGAATTTAATTAGAACTTTAAAGAGGTATTGCCAGCTAACAGAGTCAAAGGCCTTTTCTGCATCTAGACTCAGAATTAGGGCCTTTATCGTATGTTGTTTAATATGGTTCATAATGTGGAGGGTGCGCCTTATATTATCTTGTGTGAGTCGTGCGTGTATAAAGCCTGTCTGATCATTATGGATTAGGGTGGGTAGCATTTTTTCCATTCTTTGAGCCATTATCGATGTGTATATACGGTAGTCCATGTTAAGTACCGAAATTGGTCTGTACGACCCGCACTCGAGTTTGTCTTTCCCCTCTTTATGTATGAGGGAAATAATGGCTTCTTTCCAAGACGGTGGAGTCTCGGCTTTTTTCAGTGCCCAATTACATGCAGGTAGCAATATAGGTATGAGTTCTGCCTTAAAGGTCTTGTACCATTCGGTTGTAAATCCATCTCCATCTGGTGATTTATTACTTTTATGTCTATTTATTGCATCTGATAGTTCTTTTATCGTTATTTCTGTACTTAGGATTTTATTTTGTTCTTCTGTCATAACTGGTAGATCTAGAGATTCCAGAAATGAGTCAATCTGATCTTCTTGAGTCTCTGTTGTTCTGGAATAGAGTTGTTTGTAAAATAATTCAAAAACTGTTTTGATCTGTTCTTGTTTGCTTTCGATACTATTTTTCTGTGGGTCTCGAATTTTATATATCATATTGTTCACGTATTGTTTTTTCAGCTTCCAAGCTAATAATTTTGTGAATTTAGGTCCATTTTCATAAAATCTTTGTCTAGTGAAGAGCATTCTCTTTTCAATTTCTTGCGTATACATTAGATTAATTTCATTTCATTTTCAATTTTTGTAGTGTATATGAATCTTGAGTTAATGCATGGTAGCTTTCCAACTGTTTTAGTTGTTTTTGTAAGTCAAGCAATTTTCTTTGGCTTAATTTCTTTTTGAGCGAGGACATAGCAATAATTTTGCCCCTTAATACCGCCTTTGCTGCATCCCATACCATAGGTGGTGAAGTTTCTCCATTAGTATTTTCCTTTATATACATTTGAATTTCATTTATCATTTGTTTCTTGAATAGTAGATCATTGAGAAGGCTGGAATTAAAACGCCATGTTGCATTCCTCCTACGACTTTCCAGATTAAGGGTGAGGTATATTGGGGCATGATCACTTAGGTCTATTGTGCCAATTTCTGAATCTACAATCCTTGATTTATCCCGGGCAAATATGATGAAATAGTCAATTCTGGTGTATACTGAATAGGCAGTGGAAAAGTGTGTATACTGTTTAGTAGAGGGGAACATATCCCTCCATATGTCAATTAGTCCTACTTCATTCATCAATTCTTCAAATTTCCTACTTATTGCTCTAGAGGCGTACGAGGGGTTTGATACGTCTAGCTTTGGTTGCAAATGTAGATTTAAGTCTCCCCCACATATTAAAACCCCCTTTGATTGACTCACTATCTTGTCATAAATTTTCCTATAGAACAAAAAATTACTTCCAGGGGGGGCGTATATATTCAGTAGGGTAACCTCTGTCCCTTCTAGTATGCCTCTAACCAGGATAAATCTGCCTTCCTTATCTTTTTGAGCATATGTGTGTTGAAAGGCCAACTTGTTGGAAAGTAGAATAGCAACACCTCTCTTGTGTTTAGCTTTGTACGATGAAAAAAAAATGTTTGAGAAACCCATTCTTCTTAATTTCTCATGTTCTGCATCATTTAGGTGCGTCTCTTGTAGATATACAATTTGTGCTTTCTCTTTTTTCATTTTCGATAGTATCTTACTGCGTTTCACTGCATTCAGTATTCCATTCACATTGAAAGAAGTAAATTTCAGTTTTTGATTAGCCATTTCCTTTCTTATGTGAGATCAAAAGGTCATAACTATGTGCTACAGGTTTTCCCTCTGGTGAACTGGTGAAAAACACACAAGTAAATATATAACTAAAGCAGCTACTAATATTGAACAAGCTTTCTTTTCTTTTCTTTTTTTTTTTTTTTGAGGAGATGGGGGGGAAGGGAAGGGGGAACATATCTGTGACCTGTCTATCTATTCCTATTAAAGAGAGTATGGTCTTTCTCTAGGTCAGTAATACATTGTTCCTTATCGCAGCCTTTGTTTTTGGTCAGATTATTTTAAGAATTTGGAATAGGTGGAAATAAATGTTTCTGATTTCCCTATCTCTTCTTCTGTTTCTTTCTTTCCCTTTAAATCATTTTTACTGTTTTTAAGAGGAAGTCTGTCGTCTGAAGGTCTGCAGCTTTTCTCTGATGTCGATGCTCCGTGGTGAACCTCTGGTGTGCGCCGCTTGTCCTCCTGCTGTGCGCCAGGGGTTCTGGTTCAGTTTCTCGAGTGGATCTTCTGGTGGGGGGACTGCTTTGACTGGGAGGCCCCTGGTCTCCATGTCGCTCGTGGCTTCACTGATCGTGTGGTAGAGACGTGTCCCCTCCTCACAGAAGACCCGTAGTTTGGCAGGATATGGTGTCTGGAAGCGAATCTTCTTCACTTTTAACATTCGTTTCACCTCACTGTATTCCTTTCTCTTATTCAGAATGGCCGAAGGGTAGTCATGATCAAAGTAGATTCTCTGGTTGTCCAGAAGGATTTCCTTCTTTTCCCATGCTCTGCGTAGAACTTCTTCTTTTGCTTTGTATCCGTGAAAATTAATTACAATCGATCGAGGTCTGCCTGCAGCGGCGGGTTTCATAACCAGCGCTCTGTGTGCTCTTTCAATATGCAGTTCGGTGGTCGGTGGATAATCCAGCTTTTCTCGGAGAAGCGTTTCAATGAAAGTTACCATCGAGTTTCCCTCTTTTCCTTCTGGTACATTATACAATCTGACATTTTCCCTTCTCGCTCTCCCCTCCTGATTGATTAGTTTCTCTTCATGCTGCCGCTGAATCTTTAGCATGTTTCTTATCACTTCCTCTGCTGCTAGCAGCCTAGCTTCCGCGCTGTCAATGCGCATCTCCGCTTCTTCAATCCTCTGGTTTGTTTTGTTAATCTCATCTTTTATTTCGACTAATTGCTGACCATTCTCTTTTCGGAACTCTAAAATTTCCTGAAGGATTCGTTCCATATTCACCTTTGGTCTTTCGGTGCTTTTCTGCCGTCCGCCATCTTTAGCATTAGCACCCGCCTCTGTAGCTTGTCTTTCTTCCTTATTTTCATAAGATTCCGTTGCGTTTTTCTTACTTTTTGTCCTCATCTCCATCGTTACGTCGCTATCCAATTGTTTTGGTATATTCTTGTGGTTATTTTCAGGTTAGCAGGGCGGTTTTATATTCTGGTCGGAGGAGATCGTGTTTTACTCTGCCATCTCGGTGGTGGCGGAACCGGAAGCCTTCAAGATTAGGTTTCTTAAGTAATGGTTTAATCACTGCAGATTTGAAACATTTAGGAACAGATCCAGAAGTTAAAGAAAGATTAGTAATTTCCAGCACAGTCGGCCTAAGAGTCGTGCTGGTTTTTAGGGCTAGTGACCTCTTTTAAGTAGCTATCACTATATTTTAACTTATGTTTAAGGGACAGGGTAAGAGTAGTTTTGAAAATTTATAGCAGTTAGAAAAAACTGAGTAAATCAGTTGTAAGGAAGACTAGCTAAGAATAAGTTACACAATGTACAGTCTATGTAACATGCATACATTCCATACATTCCAATTCTAAGGTAGAACTCTACTAGTGTATATTAAGGTATATCTAAATATCTAAAAAAAAGAAGAGTAGAATAGGAGAGTAAAACAGAGTACAGTAGAGCCACTTAGGTGCCTGGTTCATGCCTGATTGTAGTTCTCTTCATAGTTATATTATATTCTGTCCTTAGATTCTGTGTTAGCTCTGTTCTCAGTTTGCCCTCACGTCCAACTGATGGAGTGACAGAAGAGTTTTCATACATATCAAATTAAGGCTTGAGTATAGTGCGTATTTTGGCAAATGATAGCTTAAGTTTCAAATCTTTTAAAGAAAATTCTTCTGTGCAATTATTTATGGGCTCTGAATATGGAGGGGTTGTGCATAAAATGGCTGTAATTCCTAAGTGGCTCATGAAATATCTTTGTTAAACCCCATCAAATTAAAGCTGTAACTCTACATTAGAAGTACATCTTGATTATTTAATTTCAACTCCATTATGGTGGTGTACAGAGGCAACAGTACATTGTCCTTTCTACAAAAAGAAGAAAGATTTATGGATGCTAAAGTGGAGACGATGGGTGCTGTGAACTTAACCCCAGTAAGCAACTGCTACCAATGGAAGCAAACCACATCATATGTTTAAAAAAAGAAATAAAAACAGTGAGAATAAACTAATAAAACACAGACAGAATGCACACATAGGTTAAAATGTGTTCACTGACAAACAGCTCCTCAGTGAACCCAACTGCCTGAACTGTACCACTTAAGGGGTCACTTGTTAATTTTACAAATTATCCACTGTACACACTGCTTTAAAAGTGAGCAGTGGAAGTTTATTTTAACTCCCTACCTGGAATGCCGTTATATATTGCAACTCAAAAATTCAGACAGTATTTTACTTGGGTGGTACTTACATCAGGGAAAGAGAGCGGCCGGCTGTCAGGCGTGGATGTCACTGATGGAGGAACACTGTCCGTGGAGTCCGGCTCAAAGAGTAAGGACACATGCTCAGGTGGAGTGACTAATGGTGTGGGCTTCCTTGGTGAGGAGCTGAGGTTGCTGTCTGAGCTAGGAGTGGCAGGAGTCAGGCTGAAAAAGGATAATAGCAAAAAGAAAAGCACTGAAAACAACTGCTGCATGGTTCCCATTAAGGACAGAAGATCAAAAACAGAGACCAGTGCAAAAAATAGGGTACACCCTGAAATCATCAACTGTCTGTTCTAGGAAGAACACAAACTGACCAACATGCATGCTCACATTCACATGTTCATGGTCAGTTTAGTGCCACCACAGAGTATCAAAACCAGAAGCTTCCTGCTGTCAATGTAACATCACAACCAAATACAGCTCAAGCAGTACATAGGCTCTACTTGGGAGCCCTACTCCCCAATATCCAAACTTTTCAGGAAAACAATGGTATTATCAATGTTGCTCCTTTTCAGGCAACCAATCAGGTGGGACAAGACCAGTCACCATGACAACAAAGCAAATAAAAGAAGTAGCAGCTTGTTTTGGCCATTTCTGTCTACCTTGAACTGTACAACATGCCAGGCAAAAACTATCACAATTGAGAGAGGAAAAACCCATCTATGGGAGCAGATTGGACAGACTCTAAATGTTGCTGTGAGTGGTCTTGGACGAGGGCTCATACAGATATGGTCACATCAGGGCATGATACAGGGCGTGACACGTACATACACAGACATGTAATAAGATATTTATATATCACATATTACAACAAAAAATAAAGAACAAGAACCATATAATTATTGTCAACTCCATTTAATAACTCATGTACCCACTACACCAAGAATGTTTATTCAACACTTGTGCTAATAATAAATAGCATAACACAGTCGGTCTGATCGATATAATCATCAAAAGAGTTAAAGAATAATCACACACATGAATCATGTAGAACGAATAATGCAGGTAAATCATGTAAATATGTAAATTATGGAATGTTCTTATGGCCTAGTTCACAAATAATGAAGCCTAACTGCTGATTTGCATTGCATTTGTCATGAACAACCCATTATTTTATTTAGCACCATCCAGATTTATCTGTGAGTTGGCTATAGTCTCTTTGACAGGTACTGAAAATTTAATGGAAAAATTCTGCACGGTTCCAGAGATATGTACGAAATTTACCCCAAAAATAGCACTTTTTTTCATCAATTTTGTGTGACACTGATATTTAGCATTATCATTTAAAGTTGAATGTTAAAGAAATAACCTTGTATTTTGTCCGTTTGTTTGTTTGTGCTTCATACTAACACACAGTAATACATTTTTGTAAAGGTAGAGATGTCATTTCCTAGAAAAAATTTATAAAAAAAAAAAATAAAAAAAATAATCGATTTATTTGTCAAAACCTTAGCTATATCTCCTACTCTGCTTCAATAGAATAATTATATTACTTGTTCCATAATACCAGGAACTAATGGACTGAATGTCTTTGTTTCAAGCTTCTGCAGACTAAAGAAGATACCTCCAACTGTTGTTGCAAGCGTTACACTCTAGCACATAGTATATATGCACTTATCATTTCTAGCACTGACTGAACAGAGACCAATAGAAATAGTGAAACTCTGATATATAACCATACCTAAAATAACATTTCACAACAAAGACCACTTTCAAATTTTGATGGTTATGTCACACTTTGGCTTCATTATTTTTGAACTAGGCCTTATGTCTCTCTCTAAAGTCATGAGTGTTCTCTTCACTGATGTCTCACAACTTCAGTATGAGACTCAAGTCCTAGAATTCTCGCTGCTAATAATGATAATAATAATAATAATAATAATAATAATAATTTTATTGACAGTGCACTTTTCATCAGTGATCTCAAGGGGCTACAGGTTAAAAAGATAAAATAAGAGCAAAAACAAGACAAGCAGTCATATTTTAAAATGGAAAGAGTTTAAAATAAACATCTAAAAGGAAGGACCACAGGTTTTGTTAAAAAGAAATGTCTTTAGACTCCTTTTAAAACAGTCAGTGGATTGTGGTGCCCTCAGGGTGTCAGGGAGGGCATTCCACAGGAGTGGGACAGCAGCACAGAAGGCCCCATCTGCTATGGTCCTTAGCCTAGTTCTGGGTGTGTGGAGGAAATTTAAGTGAGTAGAGTGTTCGGAATGTGTTGCGTTTTGTGGGTTGAGGAGTTCTTTGAGGTGGGGGGAGCATGTCCATAGACACATTGGTGTGTGAGGAGGGAGACCTTGTATTCAATCCTGGTGGAGACGGGAAGCCTAGTGGAGTGAGTGGAGGATGGGGGTAATGTGCTCATGTTTGACTCTCATCAGGATCCTAGCTGCAGAGTTCTGGATGTATTGGAGCCTCTGCAGGCTCTTGCTAGGGATCCGATGAGAAGTGCATTACAGTAGTCCAGTCTGGAGGAGATAAAGGCATGAACTAGCTTTTCAGCATCTGAGAGGGAGAGAATAGGGTGGAGTTTGGAGATGTTCCGGAGGTGATAGGAGGTCTTGCAGAGATGGTTGATATGAGATTCAAAAGTGAGTTGGGGGTCCATTTTCACACCAAGATTTGTGACTACTGATGAAAGAGCGATACTGGAGTCAGAGAAAGTGATGCAGGTTATGGGTGATGATTTGGTCTGTTGAGGAATGCTGACCAGGATGACTTCGATTTTAGAGCTGCTGAGTTGGAGGAGGTTGTGCTCCATCCATACCTTTATCTTCCCAGACAGGTGGTGAGTTGTGATGGAGATGACAGTGATGATGAGGGTGGGGTGGCAGCAGTGGCGCAGATTGCGTTTTAGATGGTTCTGAAGATGGGTGGCCACTGCTTTCTCAAGTACTTTAGATATGAAGTGGAGACTGGAGATGGGCCTGTAATTTGAAAGGATATCTGGGTCAAGAGTGTGTTTTTTGAGAAGAGGTCTGATAGAGGTTTTCTTTAACACGGAGGGGATGTGGCCAGCTTGGAGAGAGTGGTTTATAACAGAGGTAATCAGGGGACTTAGGACAGCGACATGCTTTTTTTTTCTTTTTCTTTTTTTTTTAACCAGGGAGGGTGGGACCCCCTCCCAACCTCCCTGGGCACAGGTGGAGGGTTTCATCTTCCTGATGATATTTTGCACTTCTTCTGGTGAGACCAAAGGAAAGCAGTTTAGGAGTTGGGAGATGGCAGATGCTGGGGAAACTGTTTGGGTGGGGCAACCAGAGAGATCAGAGTGAATGTGTGCAATCTTGGAGGTGAAAAAATCCATAAAGAGGCTGCACTGCTCTGCTGTAGTACTAGTAAATGGAGGGGATTGCGGTTTGTGTCATGATCCAGCCATTTTGGGCCAGCTGTTATGATTCTGAACTTTTTTCCATGTTTGTGCTCTGAGGCTTTTGTTTTTCTTAGTCATGTCATGCCACATATCATAGTCATGCTTAGGTTATGTTGGGGTCTTGTTTCATGTTCATGTCAGGTTTCCATGCTCATGTTATCATTGTTTTGTTTCTGTAATATCATCCTTGTATTTGTTCACTCTTGGTTCCTTAAGTTTCTGTAGTTAGTTTAGTTAGTCACATTTTGTGTATTATGCTTTGGTCACAGGTTTTGGTTATTATTTATCTTCAAGTATTTCCTGTCTGGTTACGTTCCTTTAGTTATTTATTGCATTCTCCATTTATCATTTATTTTGTGTTGCTTTATTATGCTTTAGTCACTGGTTTTGGTTAGCATTTATTTTCAGTGTTTTTTATCCAGTTGTGTTCCTTTTAGTATATATTTCATTCTCTATCATTTATTTTGGGTTGTCTGGTCACTGGTTTTGGTTTATGTTATTTATTTTCTGCTTATCAGTTGTTGCATTTATTTTTATACTTTGATCTGGGTCAGTCCGGTTCTAGTTTCTATTATAATCTTTGATCCTCTTGTTTCCCCGCTATTTTGATTAGTCACGTCATTTCCCAGTTTTGCCCTTTTGTTTTGTTCAAGTTAATTATTGTTTGTTGAGCACGTCACATTTCCTCACAGTTGTTTTTTTCTGTCAACGATTATCTTGCCCGTTTTTTTTTTTTTTGCTTTCCGTCCCACTGCACTATCTTACACCCGCCTTTGTGTTTGTCAGCCACACCCCTTCCAGAACCTTCTGCACACCTGTTCCTTATTTCACACCCTGATTAGTCCACTAGCATTTAAGCCCTCACAGTCTCAGTGCCTCACCAGATTGTTGAATTTATTTCAATTTCCAGCCCTCAAGTCCTGTCTTGTTTTGCCTTTTGATCAGCCTGCTGGTATTTCACCTTGTTTTGTCCTCAAACGCGTCTTTGTCTCTGCCTCTGATTGCCATCAAACCGTGTATTTTGACCTCAGCCTGTTTGTTCGACCAAGCCCCAGCCTTACGCCTGTCTGTACCTTTGCTTCGCTGCTGGACCACCTGTGTACCGAATCCCTGCCTCTTGCTATGATTAAACCTGATTTTAATTGCACCTGCTATGGGAGTTTGCATTTGTGTCCACCCGGTTTGTGCCACACCCCGATTGTTTGAGGAGATGGTTGATGGTGGAGAAAAGCTGTTTGGAATTTCCTGAACTATTTCTGATGGCAATGGAGTAGAATTGTTACCGTGCCTCTTTAAGGGACTGCAAATATTGTCAATGATGCTTCCGGTAGTTTTGTTTATGGACGGTGAGGGCAGAGGTCTTGTAGCGCTGCTCAAGGACCCACCCTGATGCCTTCATCCTCTGCAGCCCATCTGTGTACCAGGCCGCTGAGCGGGTGAAGGTGACTGCTCTAGTTTTGACAGGGGCATGGTGGTCCAGGAGGCTACTCAGATGGCTATTATAGTATTCCACTGCTTTGGCGGCTGATGAGAAATGTGTGGAAAGATGTTGAAAGTCTGCTGCCAAGTGTTCTGGTTTAATGTTTTTGAGGTTTCTCAAACAGATATTGCGTTTGGGCTTGGAGAGATTGGATGAGGATAGCAGCTCCATAGAAATGACCTTGTGGTCAGAGACACCTAGGTCATACACCTGCAGGTTGGTGAAACGCGCAGAGTTTGTGATGACCAAGTCCCAGGTGTGGCCCCTGTTGTGTGTGGGGACATCAATGAGTTGCTTTAAATTGAAGCAGTCCAGTAATTGAAGAAATTCAGCAGCGGAGCAGCAGGAGGGAGTGTCGACGTGGATGTTCAGATCACCTAATATGGTAACATCAACAGACGATGTGCAGAAAGTTGAGGAGGTTTGACATCCCAGGGATGAAAGATGAGTTTGGCTTTGGTGGTCGGTAGATGAGGAGGAACAGCACGGGGCATTCAAATGAAGTGAGTTCAGGTAGTGGCTGCAGAGATAGGTCCAGAACTTGTTGGGGACACTACAAGTTCTCAGAATGCTCTACAAAGCAGGATCATAAACTGAATCAAATGATTACTGCACTGGTATTGTGAGAATCCGAAAGGGGAACAGAATTCAGTTGGCTGATAACTGTGGTGCAATCCTTTAATAAGCCACTGTCAGACTGCCCTCTACAGCAACAAAACGTTCATGTCAATTTAAATAACGTAATATCATAACAAACCCGCTGGGCATGCTGGTGATTTTTCACAGTTTTGGCAGCTTGATAGAAACTGAAGGCAGGTTTCAGGTCCTTCATGATGACTACATATTTTCTTTGATTTGTGTGGACTGAAATAAATTATTCATATTTCAACGTATTGACCATGTGATACCTCAGTGATATCAAAATAATTTATGACTGAAAATAAAATTTGAATTGTTCTTAACAAAAGAACGTGGTTCTTCTGAAACAATATCAGGATCTTCAAGGTTGATGTCGCCAATATTTCATTGAAATCCTAGGAAAAAATACAAATTGCTGTAGTGAGGCCTGCAGCCTTCTGATATCGCACACATCTCTGCATGTTGCCGTTGAACTGAATAAAATCCCCCCATATTTTATATATATATATATATATATATATATATATATATATATATATATATATACACACACACGAGATCTATTAGAAAAGTATCCGACCTTATTTAAAAAAAAAAAAAAACATGGATTTGAATCACGTGTGCTTGCGTGAGCCAACCTTGAACCTTCATGCGCATGCGTGATTTTTTTCACGCCTGTCGGTTGCGTCATTCGCCTGTGAGCAGGCTTTGAGTGAGGAGTGGTCCACCCACCTCGGAGGATTTTCATTGTCAGGGAAATGGCTGAGAGACTGCTGCTTTGCTTGATCAAATTTTTTTTAGAAACTGTGAGGCACATCCATGTGGACACCATTCGAGAAATTCAGGTGGTTTTTGGTGAAAATTTTATGGGCTTCAAAGACATTAAGGGATGTTACTGTCGCTTTAAGGACGCCCTCAGCAGCTGTGGGGCGCGCCGCGCTCCAGCTGTCATCGACAGGCTGAACGACCATTTCATTTTTAAACGGATCACTCTGCGGATACTTGACCATCCTGTGCACTTTCTGTGGTTATCACAAGAGCTGGACATCACCCATTTTCCTGCAGATTTCACTTTTAACAAGAGATTTTGTCGTGGAAAGCCGAGCGGACGCTTCGCGCGTCATGATGGATTTGCTGCTGGACCGACACAAAACCACCTCCGTTTTGGTCTCACAGGATGGCTTTGAGATGGCGTTCAGACAGCTGTCGGTGGTTTTTCAGTTGAGTGATTATCCAAGAAATTGTGGACGAGCCTGGACATGCCAGAACATGTTCTGTGACGCTTCATCACGGCGTTGCTTTGCGCGTCATGACAGTGCCGCGCCGCGCAAAGCAAAGACAAAGAACACCTCCGTTTCAGAGTGCCAGAAGGACAAGCTGGGACATGCCTTTCAGTGCTTACCAGTCGAGTGAGTATCAGAGAAATTGTGGAGAGGTGGACATGTCCCAGCTTGTCCTTCTGGCACTCCGAAACGGAGGTGTTCTTTGTCTCGCTTGCCATCGTAATGCGCAAAACGTCCGCTCCTTTCCATGACAAAAACTCCTCGTAACAGTGGAATGTGCCGTTCATTTCCAAACTGGATGCTGTGTTTTATCCTGGACGTCGTCTGGACTAGCACAGGAATTGTGAAAAGACGTGGACATCAGCACTTTTTCGGCGAATTGAGACAGACGTGCGGAGGTGCCGGCGGTGCCGCGACGTGCAAAACAACGCCGTGATGAAGCGTCACAGAACATGTTCTGGCATGTCCAGGCACATCCACAATTTCTTGGATAATCACTCGACTGAAAAACCACCGACAGCTGTCTGAACGCCATCTCAAAGCCGTCCTGTGAGACCAAAACGGAGGTGGTTTTGTGTCGGTCCAGCAGCGAATCCATCATGACGCGCGAAGCGTCTGCTCGGCTTTCCATGACAAAATCTCTTGTTAAAAGTGAAATCTGCAGGAAAATGGGTGATGTCCAGCTCTTGTGATAACCAGAGAAAGTGCACACAATGGTCACGGATCCACAGAGTGATCTATTTAGAAATGAAATGGTCGTTCAGCCTGTCAATGGCAGCTGGAGCGCAGCGCGCCCCACAGCTGCTGTGGGCCGTCCTTAAAGCGACAGTAACATCCCTTAATGTCTTTGAAACATGCCCATATCATGATGCTTGCACCACCATGCTTCACTGTCTTCACTGTGAACTGTGGCTTGAATTCAGAGTTTGGGGGTCGTCTCACAAACTGTCTGCGGCCCTTGGACCCAAAAAGAACAATTTTACTCTCATCAGTCCACAAAATATTCCTCCATTTCTCTTTAGGCCAGTTGATGTGTTCTTTGGCAAATTGTAACCTCTTCTGCACGTCTTTTATTTAACAGAGGGACTTTGCGGGGGATTCTTGCAAATAAATTAGCTTCACACAGGTGTCTTCTAACTGTCACAGCACTTACAGGTAACTCCAGACTGTCTTTAATCATCCTGGAGCTGATCAGTGGATGAGCCTTTGCCATTCCGGTTAGTCTTCTATCCATTTTGATGGTTGTTTTCCGTTTTCTTCCACGCGTCTCTGGTGTTCTGGTCCATTTTGAAGCACTGGAGATCATTGTAGATGAACAGCCTATATTTTTTTGCACTTGCGTATGTTTTTCCCTCTCCAATCAACTTTTTAATCAAACTACACTGAACAATGTCTTGAATGTCCCATTTTCCTCAGGCTTTCAAAGAGAAAAGCATGTTCAACAGGTGCTGGCTTCATCCTTACAAAGGGGACACCTGATTCACACCTATTTGTTCCACAAAATTGCCGAACTCACTGACTGAATGCCACACTACTATTATTGTGAACACCCCCTTTTCTACATTTTTTTTACTAATAGCCCAATTTCATAGCCTTAAGAGTGTGCATATCATGAATGCTTGGTCTTGTTGGATTTGTGAGAATCTACTGAATCTACTGGTACCTTGTTTCCCATGTAACAGTAAGAATATATACTCAAAACCTGGATTAATCTTTTTAGTCACATAGCACTACTATTATTCTGAACACTACTGTATGTCTGACCATGTTGGATGAATATCAATCTTTTTCTTCAAATAACTGTATTTGTGTGTCTCTTTGTATCTTAGTGTCAACCATGTCTTAACATATGTACTTTGTCTGCTAAAAGTATGTAAGAGTAAATACAGCTCTTTCTACATCCCACCTTCAAATACAGCCTCATACGACCAGCCATGAAAAATCGATTTAAGCTCCCAATTTTCTAGAGGAATACTAACTTCCTATGGGCACTGCACTTATATATATTGTTACTGTATGGAAGTGAAACCTTGACTTTAAACAGTGGGGGGCACAGATAACCAAAAAATTAGCTTTGATAACAGATAATCCGCTAACTGAAAAGTTATCTTTTATAAAGCTAAACCGATAAACCAACCAAAAATTTATCGTAAGCTACAGCTAACGGATAACCGATAATTTCCAGTATTGTCTCTGGTACACTTCCAACTACTAACAAACTGATTGAGTTTTAACACCATGATCGCTTCTGGTAGCATCAAAGGCGACTACAGACCCAAACAATGAGTCAGCACTTCTGTCTTTGAGTGCCCTGCCCCCTGCTGGAAGCTGTTGTTTATTACATAGCTTCCAGCAGCAAAGCAGTTGAGAGGAGCAGCGAAGCTCAACTCTCTACTCCAGTGGTCACCAACCTTTTTAAGCCAAATATCCCCGAGCTCTGCCTGAGAAGAAGACAAGATCTACCAACCGTACTGTAAACAAAAATACACAAGAACAATAATACGTCCAATGATGAACTTTAAATCCAACCCAGCTCCAATTCCCTGGATTCTTGTCTAAATAAAAACTTTTTCAGTCTTTCTCGCCATCTTCCCTCTGTCAGACGTCGCTTTGTGACACAGACATGCCGCAAAATTCTTCTTTTAAAAACTTGATAGCTCTTAAAGTATGCAATGTCGACATGCTACATTTAGCTTAAAGAACAACGTCATGGAGCATCACCGTAGCAACCAACCAGTCCCGCTTTACGACAACTGTTGCAACAGCCACGCTTTGAGAGAGGCATTTTTTCCACGGATTTCCTCGGTTCCGAGGACACAGAGTTGTATCTGTAACACACAAACAGTGTCTGCGGACGTATAAAACTTGCACAATGTTGTAAAAAAAAAAAAAGAACGCTTTGCGACAGGCATTTCAAAAACTCAGTGATGATCATGATGACAGAGTGCAACACTAACACCCCCCCATGATTAAATCTGAGAAATTCCTCGGATTCACGGAGTTTTCACAGCCCTGCAACACGTGGGAGCAGTGTGCAGAGGACCATGCAGCCTGGTGCCTTACTGTCAGAACAGGTGCAAGGAGCATGAAGCAGGAGAGGAACTAAGGCCTCGCTGAGCAACGAGCTCGGAGGAAGGAGTGACAGTGGCAGCCTCAGCAGGTGTCACAGTACACGTGCAACAAATGTCACTCGTGGATTGGATAAGTCATTTGCGCAGGTGCAGATAGAAACAAAAGACAAAAATTGCCTGTACATTTATATTGTCAATTGTGTTGGTAGTATGACCCAAGCAGAGGGTCACCCCTTTGAGTCTGGTCTGCTTGAGGTTTCTTCCTCAAATCATCAAAGGGAGTTTTTCCTTACCACTGTTACCTGTGTTCTTGCTCTAGGGGTTGGTAAGATTAGACCTTACTTGTGTGAAGCACCTTGAGGCACCTTTGCTATGATTTAGCGCAATATGAATGAAATAAATTGAAAGTGAATTGAAAAAGTTTATGGAAAAAAAAAAAGCAAAAACCAAACTGGACGCTACACCATCATCTCCCACAGACAGACAGATCTCCTAAATGGGCAAAATATTGATGAAATTCCCGGATGTTAATGCATTTTCAATGGAGATTCGCGACTGAACACACTCAGAAAAATGCTCGCAAAATATGTGTTAAAATGCCATTTTGACCTGGATATCGAGCCAGTAAAATTAAATTACATTCAATTATGTCAGGAAAGTATTACACTTACTCTGACACTCACACATTCCCAAATATTAGTGTTGAAAGTTACACGGATCTGTGCTGTTCAAGCTGCTGAGCTGCTGCTGTGTTCAACGCAGCGCGGCTCCTATATACACATATGTATATACATATATATACACACACACATATATACACTTAACAAAAATATAAATGCAACACTTTTGGTTTTGCTCCCATTTTGTATGAGATGAACTCTTAAAAACTAAAAAAACTTTTTCCACATACACAATATCACCATTTCCCTCAAATATTGTTCACAAACCAGTCTAAATCTGTGATAGTGAGCTGAGATAATCCATCCCACCTCACAGGTGTGCCATACCAAGATCCTGATTAGACACCATGATTAGTGCACAGGTGTGCCTTAGATTGCCCACAATAAAAGGTCACTCTGAAAGGTGCAGTTTTATCGCACAGCACAATGCCACAGATGTCGCAGGATTTGAGGGAGCATGCAATTGGCATGCTGACAGCAGGAATGTCAACCAGAGCTGTTGCTCGTGTATTGAATGTTCATTTCTCTACCATAAGCCGTCTCCAAAGGCGTTTCAGAGAATTTGGCAGTACATCCAACCAGCCTCACAACCGCAGACCACGTGTAACCACACCAGCCCAGGACCTCCACATCCAGCATGTTCACCTCCAAGATCGTCTGAGACCAGCCACTCGGACAGCTGCTGAAACAATCGGTTTGCATAACCAAAGAATTTCTGCACAAACTGTCAGAAACCGTCTCAGGGAAGCTCATCTGCATGCTCGTCGTCCTCATCGGGGTCTCGACCTGACTCCAGTTCGTCGTCGTAACCGACTTGAGTGGGCAAATGCTCACATTCCCTGGCGTTTGGCACGTTGGAGAGGTGTTCTCTTCACGGATGAATCCCGGTTCACACTGTTCTGGGCAGATGACAGACAGCGTGTGTGGTGTCGTGTAGGTGAGCGGTTTTCTGATGTCAATGTTGTGGATCGAGTGGCCCATGGTGGTGGTGGGGTTATGGTATGGGCAGGCGTCTGTCATGGACGA
>NC_047107.1:5541258-5547257 GCF_902500255.1 Thalassophryne amazonica | reverse complement strand
GTGTGTGTGTGTGTGTGTGTATGTGTGTGTGTGTGTGTGTGTATATGTGTGTGTGTGTGTGTGTATATGTGTGTGTGTGTGTGTGTGTGTATGTGTGTGTGTGTGTGTATATGTGTGTGTGTGTGTGTGTGTGTATATGTGTGTGTGTGTGTGTGTGTGTGTGTGTGTGTATATGTGTGTGTGTGTGTGTGTGTGTATATGTGTGTGTGTGGTGTATATGTGTGTGTGTGTGTGTGTGTATATGTGTGTGTGTGTGTGTGTGTGTGTGTGTGTGTGTGTGTGTGTGTGTGTGTGTGTGTGTGTATATATATAATCTCGCTGCTGGTTTCTTTTTTCTGTGAATATGTCAGTATTTGGCTGGTGAAGGTGCCCTCATTCTGTCTCTGACACCACAGCACAGGTTTCTGTGTTTGCAAGCGTTTGTCTCCAGATGTTTGATCCCATGTTTGCTGAGTGTTTTGATCTTGACTGACATCAGGTTGGCTGTTGTGTAGGAGGTTTTCTCTGTAAAACTGGCTTAGCCAGGCAGTGACGTCAGGTTCTTTTTACACTGTTCTAAACCCTGGGTAACCTGTCTCTCCCTTTGGAGTGTGTTTACAATGCTGGGCATCAAAACCAAATACCTTCAATTCAAGTTTCAGAAACAGACAAAACTCACTTTTAAAAGAAGCTACTGGCCTTATTGTTTTGACACTGCTCCTAGGAATCTGCCATTAATTGGCCCAAAAATACAACGGTTTTTCCAAAATAATGTAACATCTTTGATATAATGTAAATTCAGCTTGACAGAAATAAGATGAACACCTATTAATCATTAAGAAACAGCATATTTACAGCATCCTTATTGTTTCTCGTTTCCATTGATATATGACGTGGTATTTTCGGGGCAATTACAGCTGGTCCGTCCTGTTTTTCTTCAATGAAGCAGAATGCAAAAATACCAAACTTTACCATACACACAGGTCACCTTGCATTTAGTGGATAAAAAATACATGTTAAAACTTCTGGAAGTACCCAAAACACCTATTGGTTGACTGAAATCCATTAAAAAAAATTCAAGTGGCCAAATCCCCACAACCACTGAACCATTTCCGTCGCACTACATGTTGTGGGACATTTTCCTTTTGGTACTGTACATTATTTGTATGGAAAAGGTATCATTTGTATGTATAATTTTTGCATAGTTACAGTGTTTACAACAGGTAATTGTGCATTTTTCGCAAATTACATTTACTTTTGCGTGACGACAGATCTCTTGAGGCTCATTGATTTTGTTCTTTTTATGATATTGGAGATAATTTTTCTTTATTTATTGCCAATTTACATAGATGGTGACATTTTTTTACTCAAATCAGAATTTGCGAAGATTTATTATTCACACATATTTAACTTTAGGATATTGAAGGTTTCAGAGATGGTAATTTTGGTCCCACAGTGTCCATCCGTCCCATGTACAGTTGGGAACTCAGTCTAATATTATTAGTCATTATAAGTAACCTGTCTTTTAAAGATGAAACTGGTCAAGTACTGATTACATGTTTATGCTTCATTGAATTTAGGGCCCTTCAGATTAATTACTTGCAATATTTCACTTTAGAATAAAGCAGCAATGCAAGTGCAGAAGCGCCAAGTGCAGTTCAATGAGTGCATGCTCAGTGCAATCAGTGCCACAGGGGGCAAGTTGTAAACAGCATGTTTATTTTGATCGGTGGCTCCACAATCATCATTTGGACTGGAAATCTTGAACTGTACAGATATAGTCCTACTCTATAAAGCTTTCTGAAGGTGAATCACCATAAGTTTCCTGATTTTCCATCAGTTCACATTCTCTCAAAACCTATTTGTCAAATTCAGTTTTTGCTAAGTAAAAAAAATCCATGTGTAAATTATTCTAGGGTGTGCTGAGGTTGGTTTTAGGATGTTCCTTTTTATGCACATCCTGCTATGATTTCCCTTTAAATTCATATCCCACTTTCATAAATCAGGATGGCTACTACATGCATGGTGGCCATATTGATTTTATTTTCTGTCTTATAAATCTTAAAAATGCCCGGGCTGTTTGTTTTCATTTTTCTCAGGGTACTAAAAGTATGTTAGGGTGATAAGATGTTTCATATAGATTTGTGGCACGCTCCAATAATCAAGATGCCCCCATGGCAGCCATCTTGATTTTGGTTTCCACTATAAAACTTGTTAATGTCTTGTCAATTTGTTTTCATTTCAAGGCATGTTTGCGTGCTTAAAGGGACACTTTACTCAACAATGTTAACCCCTAAAATAAGAGATTATACAGTGAGGAAAATAAGTATTTGAACACACTGCGATTTTGCAAGTTCTCCCACTTAGAAATCATGGAGACGTCTGAAATTTTCATCTTAGGTGCATGTCCACTGTGAGAGACATAATCTAAACAAAAAACAAAAACAAAAAAAAAATTCCGGAAATCACAATGTATGATTTCTTAATAATTTATTTGTATGTTACTGCTGCAAATAAGTCTTTCAACACCTGTGAAAATCAATGTTAATATTTGGTACAGTAGCCTTTGTTTGCAATTACAGAAGTCAAACATTTGCTGTAGTTTTTCACCAGGTTTGCACACACTGCAACAGGGATTTTGGCCCATTTCTCCACACAGATCTTCTCTAGATCAGCCAGGTTACTGGGCTGTCGCTGAGAAACACGGAGTTTGAGCTCCCTCCAAAGATTTTCTATTGGGTTTAGGTCTGGAGACTGGCTAGGCCACTCCAGAACCTTGATATGCTTCTTACGGAGCCACTCCTTATTAGGGATGGGTATTGATAAGGTTTTATCTATCGATGCCATTATCGATGCTGCTTATCGATCCGATTCCTTATCGATTCCCTTATTGATACCTTGTGAATTTTGTACTAAAAGTAGGTTTTACAGGTTTTCTATGTATTTCCTTGAGTCTTAAAGTAAATAAATATGAAATTGATCTCTGGGCATAAATAAAAACAAACAAAACTGTGTTTACTTTGAAGTTATTAATTCAGACTGAATTCTATCGTTCTATCTTGACTTGTCAGAGAGCGGCGCAACGTTTGTGTGAACAGAACGGAGGACAATTCTTGTTTCTTTCTCGCAATAAGACAGGAGTCCCAGTTAGTAACTTTAATCCGCACAAAAGTGAATCACAACTCATATTCAGGGATGAAAGTGGTGAAAAACAAAAAAAGCTGAAACCCGAAATTACCCCCCAACACCACCTGCATGAAAATGTTTGAATTCTAGAAGCTCTGAAATGCAATCTGGGACTATTCCAGACAATAAACTGGAGTGAGTGCTGAATCCGTTTAGGTGAGAAAAACAAATACAACTTTCCTTATTCGGATTCATTCCAGTAGTATTCTGCTCTTACTAGGATGCAGCAGTTTTCTACCTCGGCAGATAGTTCTGGAGGAAATCACTGAAGAAATTAACAAACTGAAAATATGGTTTGACGGAAACAAACTGTCATTAAACTTAAATAAGACAGGGATGAAATGGAGGTGTGAGAGTCACTCAGTGTTCACAGGAAACATTTATTTCTGTATGTATTTATTTATTTATGTTAGTTGCTATTATATATTTTCTGTTGTGTTTCTATTCAGGTTCTTTTTGTCTCTTTCTCTAAAATTGTATATAATAATTAGATTATTAATATATAAGCAAAAATAAATTTAAGGAATATTACAATTTGAAAACAAATGCACCCGAACGTGATGACGGCTGCAATTGCTAAATGCTAACTTTTAACATTGAAAATGCCATAGACATGCTAACGCGTTAGCATCGCTCCCGTTTTTAAGTTATAAAATACATCTGTCAACTGTTTCAGAAGACCATAACAGGTCGGTTTAACATAGAAAAGGTAAATAATACTCAGACGTATGCTCTTTAGGGTTTTAGCGGGGGAAAATTAAGCGAAAGAAAGAAATAAACGAAGCAATTGACTGAAGCATTGCTTCAATCTGCGAACCACGCTTCGATTGGTTCAAGGTTCAAAGCAAAGCCGTGCTGCAGAAAAGTTGATTAAGGACCCGCTGCAGGGTCTGTAATCAGTGTAGAGAAATTATCATTTTCCTGACAAACACCTGCCAAAACAACGGCACTCTGAAGGACCGATAACAGAATCATTAAGCACAAAGCTTATTAATGTCGGTGGATCGAATCATTTCTTAACGATACCCGAAAGGAACCGGTTCTCGATACCCATCCCTACTCCTTATCCTGGCTGTGTGCTTCAGGTCATTGTCATGTTGGAAGACCCATCCATGACCCATCTTCAATGCGCTAACTGAGGGAAGGAGGTTGTTCCTCAAGATCTCGCAATACATGGCCCCGGTCATCCTTTCCTTAATACAGTGCAGTCCTCCTGTCCCATGTGCAGAAAAACACCTGTCAGGAAAGATGACTTTAAGCTTGCTTTCAGCTTGTTTTCATCTTGGAATATAGTACGTGCCATGGGATTAATATACATGCTGTTGGATTAAACTGAACAGTGTTTGGTACTTTTCCCGGAGTAAGTGAGGTCATACCGGACTTTTCCATTACAAATGGGGAGGCCCACGGAATGAACTCAGTGGTGAAGACGATGGAATATGTCTAAGAATGATTCTAACATGACAAGTATGATCAAATGAAGTATTAATGTGTTAAAATTAAGAGTTGATTAGAAAAAGTATGTTACAAATAAGTGAAATGAATGATTATATGAGTTGTTTTTCATAGAGGGCAGAGTCAGAGAAGAAAGGGTCAAATGATTAAGATGATTAAGATGTGGTAAATATGAAATGAATAATAAGGAATGAAAATGGTTGTATATGATCATATGAATTATTTTATGTGAAAGAGAGTTGTAATGAAATTATTGAATATGATTGATGTGATTCTAAAGAAATGATTTAAAAAGAATGAATTCTCAGAAAAGCTGAAGTGTTAACAGAAAAGAGGAACTTGAGAAATAAGTTACTGGCAAAGGGCCGCAGATGGCTTCCAGTAAGGGAAGGAGAAGGGAGGAGGTTTTGAGTCACCAGCATCCCCATAGTAACCAAGATCATCTGAGAACAACAAAGAGTCAAGTACATATATAAACTGTGAAACACCAGGAAACGGGGTTATTCTTCCAGGGAGAGGTGCTGTTGTCACTTCTCCCCTGCTGCGAGGAGATCACAAGACTTGACCATCTTGTGAGCAGCAATTGGAATCGTGGAGTGAGAGGATCGGAGCCATAAGAGATCATTTGAGAGAGTTTTCAACTCCCACTCAGGCCGTCCAGTCACGGAGTAGCAGAGCATTGGAGAATAATCACTGGCCTTAAGTCTGAGTGGGGAAGGTTCAACGTTTTCTCTCTCTCAAGGAACATCACAGCATACCAGAATGGATTAGATCAACTTTTGGTTGATTGAAGAAGGAATAAACTCTTATGTGGATTAATTTCCTGAAGGATTACAACATCACACAAGGATCGTGGTCAGCTAATAACTAATAGCTGATGAAGAGGAAATCAAGTTCATCGAGCTGGGGACTTTAACCTCAAAAACCTCCCTCCCTCACTCCTAGAAAAATTGTTAAGTCAATCCAGTCCAGTCAAAGTAAGATCAGACAGTATTATTGAATCAAAAACAAAAATCTCTGCCAATCATTATTCTAATTATACTTGAATTACTGTTGTGAAATTATCATCATATAACCTATTTTGATTATGTTGTCGGCACTTGCAAAACCTGCAATAAATTTCCAAGCATGCAGTTAAAGTGTTAAGGCTCGGACATTGGATTTATTGATGCTTCTTAAGGTGTAAAAGTTAGTTTATTGGGTGTACAACATCAAAAAGTGCTCTAAAAGGTTAGTCTGGTTTTTAATGAAATTAACACATCCTGGGGACTCGCTGTACGAGTCACTAAATTCAAAATCTAGCAACATTCCAAGAGCCCTGATCCATAAGAGGAGAGCTGCCGTTCACGAGCGTGGCCAGTTCGTATCCTGGTTCCAGA